>NC_079504.1:84810247-85113930 GCF_030052815.1 Hevea brasiliensis | reverse complement strand
CGATCACAAGCCATTTTAAAAACAAAATTCGAATCGTAAAATGTGACGCTCTGGTCCTTAGGACCCTTATAAACCCAGTGGAAAAGAGAAAATCACTAAAAAGAACTAAGCTACCAAACAATTAGGTCAGAGCCAAAAGAAATATTGAATTAATTACAAATCTGGATGAACCGACGAGGGGCAATTTGGTCAATTGACCCTAGAGTTGACTCGACTGATCAAGTAAATAAAATTGAGAAAAGAAAATTTGAGTTGGGAATTAAATTAAAGAACTAATAGAAAAATAAAAGAAAAAAATGAAAATGAAAAAGTTAAAAGGTAATGACATCATGTGTGACACATGCATGATGCCATAAGTATTTTAATTAAAAATTTATATAATTAGAATTATGGTCTTCCTAAGACATAAAATAACAAAAAGAAAAGAACAAAAAAATTGGTTTCTTCTCCCATTCCCGTCACCTCTCACCTCTCTCTCAAAATCCACCATTAAAGCGTGATTTCAAGCTCCATAAACCCTAAAATCTCCCATAAATTTCTAATTTTGTTGATTAAACCTTGTTTGGGCAACTAAAAAGAAGATTGAGGGAGAAGAAGAAAGAAGAAAGTGAAAGAATTGGTGGATTGTAAATCAAAGAATTAAGGTTAGTGTTCTTTTTCATTTTCTCTTTGAATCTATGTTTAAGTAGTTAAGTTACACTTGGAAATATGCTTAAATGAAAAGAAAATTGGTTGAGGGACTAAACTGATTTTCGGCCAGCTTGGTTATGAGGATGATTTGCATTAAGTGAATGGTTTGAAAGGGGTATATAAACCTTAGTTAGTTGAATGATTATGGTTAAAGGCAGGGAATCAAGTAAATGCAAAAATTAGTGGAATTAGGTTTGGACATTAGGTTTAGAGACCAAAATGTGAAGAAGTGCTAAATGATGTATTTGACATAGTTTAAGGAAAGAAATGGTCATTTGTGACCTAATTAAGTATGTTAGAAGTGTTTGATCAAAGCCAAATTCGGATTAGGTATGTACCATGACCAAAAGTCAACTTTGAGGGACCAAAAATTGAATTTTACAAGTCCAATTGGTATGGGACCAATTGGGACTGAAAATAGGCACTAAATGACACAATTTTCATTTGGGAAGCATGCCCAAAAAGTGACCAAAACCTAGTGAACAAACTAATCAAACTTGAAAATCTGTAGTATGAACAGTACACATGAACAATAATCGTATTTGGTCATAACTTGAGCTAGGAAGGTCTAAATGACCTAAAATTTTACCAGTGGTTAGATGAGATATAGACTTAGAACTTTTATGAAGAACACAAACCCAAATTATGTCATTAACCAAGTCATTTGGCTACCCCAAGTTGGTGACCCAAAACTGCCAAAGACTAAAATTACCTGCACTGGTGGTGTCTAATCCGGCAGCCATGGTTCAAATAGCCATAACTTGAGCTACAAAACTCCAATTGGAGTGATTCAAAAAGGAAAATAAACTTAAGACAATAGGAAACATTTTCTGTGAAGAAAGTTTTGCCAAATTCCAACAGTAAAGTAATCAATGGAACAGTGTAACTTAGGACTCCAAAACTAAAAATTGACAATTTTGCCTGAAAAACCTAAGTTTTGAGAAAACAAGCAAAACCAACAAATTTAGTGACCAAAATGTGATATGTGGGTGAAGTTGGAATTTCCATACCTATTAAGCCTTAGAAAGTCAACAATTTGACTTGAATAGTGTAGTGAATAGTAACCCGAAACACAAAATTTCAAGAACGTCGAGTTTAGCACGTTAGAGCTAGGTAAAAGTGAAGTTAAATTTATTTTTAGATTTATGCTAAGTTATGATACTGAAACACTGTGAAATTGTGTATTTAAGTTGAAAAGAACACTGGGAAAGAACCCGAGGAACCGAGTCAAGGCCAAGAGGCAACTCGTTTGAGGTTTGTGCACAACGTATACTTTTTATAATCATCTTTTATATACTGTTTTGAATAATGTGAAATATTGGATTATGGCATTCTTATGATGTTTAATTTAAATTGTTCAAAGTTATTATGTATATTTGAAATGACAATGTTTAGCAAATTGTTAAGATAAGTTTTGAAACCACAGTGTCATGACCATATATTTGAACACCTCACTAGCACAACTAGTGGGGGTAATTAGTTTCGAATTTTGATTCCTTCTCTGGAGAAGTGTTGAGGTGTGCCAGTAGAAGAGGATGTGAATGGATATCCATATATTTGAGCTAGCTAGCCTTGTGATGTGATTTCTCTTTAGCCTCTGGCTATTGAGATTCTATTTGTTTCGAATGGCATGATCTAACTGTGGGTTTTATGAAATGTGATTTGATACTTCAAAATGAAATTGTTTGGGATTAAAATCTCATAATGCATGATTTGAATTTAATTCTCATGTTCAGTTAAATTTTTGAATAAATGTGATTTAAGTTCTGCATAAAGATTATTTTAGTATGTTGTGCACCACTGAGTCCTAGTACTCAGCGATAGCTTTTATTGCTGTCGCAGATATAGAGACTAGAGGAGCAAAGAACCGAGTCACGAGGTGTGAGGATCTATCAGCTTGAAGTTATCGAATATAATTTATACCCTGCCTATAAATATTTATTTTGATATATGTATTGCACATAAATGTATGGACATGTAAATCGGTCTTGAGCAATTTGTACAAAGTTTGTATAAAGTTGTAATAAAATTTAGTGGAATTTTCATACTCTAAATTTTGGTATGATGTATATATATATAATTTGTTGTCTTTAATAAATGGAAATATTTTATTTTAATTTGAATGAGATTGATAGATATTATTTTACTGATCATTAAATTTTGGAAATTGAGAATTGTTGACTGTTGAATTTTGAGATTTGAGAAATTGTTGAGATTGGTTGTGAAATTGAAGCAGTGGTTGAAAAAAAAATTTGGAAGTGTTTTTTTACTGGTATTTGAAGATCTGTTTTCTCAAAATATAAATGGAACTCTGTCAAAATTTTTATAAAATTTGCGGAGAAATAAAATGGACCAAAAATATTAACTAGTTTTAATTTTAATTAAATGTTTTAAATACCTATTAGAAAATGCTCACCACTTAACAAAAGTAAGAAAATTATTTTAAAATCCCTTGTAGGGTACTTAATGAGTTATCGGTAGGTGAAGTGTGGTAGTTCATTAGGTATTCTAGGGGATCATGTTATGCCTTACAGAGGGGTAAGGTGTGACAAAAAAAAAGATAATGAAATACAATAGAGTAAAATACAAGAAAAATAAAGGAAAAATAAGAGCAATGAAACGTGATTAAGTTAAATGAGCCAAAAATCCTAGCGATGGGTGACCGCATTAGGAAGTTGTGGCGATGACCGTTAATTAGCCCTGGACCGCGGAAAACCCTAAAAAAAATATTTTTAAGACTTAAATAAACATCTATTGAGGTATAATTAACTTAGAAAATGTCAAAAAAAATTTAATTAATTAGTACAAAAAAAATAAAAAATCAAGAAAATCGATAAAAATCAGTGTTACCGAAAAATCGGGAATACAACCCAAGGAGGGGCATTTTGGTCAATTGACACCTAGAGTTGACTTTTGACCTAAATATCCATGAAAATTAGTAGTGTTAAATTTTGAAAATGCCATAAAAATTAGAAGCTAAATATATAGAATAAATAGTGAGAAATTAGGGTGTTAATTATAATTATGGAAACTTAGATTAATTTAATGTTTAATTAGACTTAGTGCTCCACTAAGTGAAGCATAAAAAGCATAAAAGGACATATTTCTTCCACTAACTTTCTGCATTCATCTTCTTCCTCAAACTTCACTTTGGCCGAACCAAGTTCCTCCTAAACATTCATCCATGGCCATCCACCTTTCAAGCTTAAATCTCCATGATCAAGCCATGCTTTTCACAACTTGTCTTCATTAAAGTTTATCCCCACCTTACAAGCAAGAATTTGATAGCAATTTCAAGAGGAATAGGTGAAGTTTGGTCTAGCTCATAAGAGGTAAGTGTCCATTTCTTCTTCCTTTCTTTATTAAAGTTTGTGTTGGTGTTGTGGTGAGTGGATTTATGAACAAAATATTGAGGTTTTGATGAGTTATTGGAGGGTACTTTTTTTGATAGCCATAAAATCTCATGGTTAATGAATTATTCTTACATATATTTTTTGGGAATTAATGTTGATTAAGGTGATTTAATGTGCTAGTAAGTTATTTCCATGTGTATGTGGTGATTGTGCATTTGAAATTGGAGTTGAAGAAATTATGGGAAACTTTTGCATTTTGGAGCAATTCGGTAGCCTTGAGACTTCTTGATGAATACTTGAATTCATGAGGTTACTTGATGAATTGTGATCTTAAAGATAGCTAAGTGTGTATGTAATTTAGTAGTGAATTTATATGTAATGGTTAGGAGTGATTATGTGTATATATTGTTAGAATTAGATTTTGTGAATTGGAACTGTAATTGGTGTATTGTCAATTGATTATATACTACCCAAAGTGACTATAATGTAAAGTGATTGATGAATATGATAATGTACAAAGTCAGAATTAGGTATGGAAGGTAAGCTAGAATAAGTTGAATGTGCACTTGGATTGGTGTTTGAGAGAAATGTAAAGGGCAGTATGCAATTGAGCTTATAACCTTAAATGTGTGACCCCAATTGGTATGAGGCCAATTGGAGGCAAAACTAAACACAAAATAGGCCAACTTTCATGAAGAAAGCAAACCTAAATTCTATCCAAAAAGTGACATGAAAACTGACCTAATCCGAATTGGTAACATTGCAACCCTGAAATTTGACCAATTGAATAGTATTTACGAAAATGACCATAACTCCTTGTACACAAGTCCAAATGACCTGAAATTTATATCGTTGGAAAGCTTAGACATAGAGTTATAATTTTGTTTAAGACCACCAAACCTAGAAATGACCATAAGCAAGTCAAAATGCTTGCACAAATTCAGGTATAAAACCTGCCAAAATTGGAAATGACCTAAAATGACCGAAGTTCACAATAAAAAGGCAATTTGACCAGTAATAATAAAACGACCACAACTTGGTCCAGAAAACTTCAAATGACATGAAATTAGTGCCAAAATGTCACTAAGACATAAATCTACAATTTTGCTCTTTTAACTAGAACCTAAAAACCAATGCAAATAAGACATTTAGCTAGAGTAATCTAGCATATAAAATCTGAAAAATGGCAATAAAATGCAATAAGCTTTAAAATGAAATTGATAACATATACCAATACTTAGAGATTATAAAATGTGATAAATTGGGAACATTAAAATTGACTCACTTTGAGTGCATCAAAGGTCAACATTATAGGTTGACTAATGAAAGAATAGTATTAGTAAAATTTAATTACTAAACCTTATTATTAGAAACAATTTAAATGAGTACTGAAACACTTTATATTGTGTGTTTCAGTTAGCAAAGACTCAGAGAAGGGGAAAGAACCACTGAATCAAGGCCAAGAGGCTACTCATCAGAGGTTTGTGCACAACAGTTATTTCTTTTGAATTTTCACTTGAAATAAATTATGACAATTTGTATGTTATTGCTTAAATTGTGGAAAATTTGTTTGAATGAAATTTGATGGATACTTATTGCTTGAAAAATATTGCAAATGGTTTGAAACCACAGCTATCATGTACATTTGATTGAATTCCTCGCTAGCTTATCTAGTGGGACGAATTGGCTTTGAATTCCCTCTCTGGCTAAAGTGTTGAGGTGTGTGCTAGTTGAGGACGAATAGGATGAGTACTCATATAATTGCTGGCTAGCTATGTTATTCCTCATTAGCCATTGGATTTTGGGATGAATTAGACTTTGGAATCATGATTAAGCTGTGTGTGTGATTTAGTAGTATTTATTGAGACATTGTGAAATGGAATTTAATTCTTTATGACATTCTCTGACTTTTGAAATTAACTATGATTTTAAGTATCCACAGTTTATATGATTTATTGTAACACCCCAAAGTTCGGTAGTGCGTTCTGCTGCTCCGGTGACTAGTGTTGTCATGACAGCTATGATGCAAACAAACGTACTTCGATATGAGTGAGGAGACATAAAATAATGAAATACAAGAAAAGAAAGTACAAGAAAAACAAAGGAAAAATGATAGCAAAGAAATGTGATCAAGTTAAACGAGCCGGGAAACCTAACGATGGGTGACCGCACTGGGAAGTCACGGCGTGGACCGTTGACTGTACGGATCATGGGAACCCTGGAAAACATTTTTAGGACTTAAATAGAACCTTATTGAAGAACAAATATCATTAGAAAGATCAAAGAAAAATTAAATAATTAGCACAAAGACAAGTGAGAAATCGAAAAATAGACAAAATACGGTGTTACCGAAAAATCGGAAATGCCACCCGAACAGGGGCATTATGGTCATTTGACATCCCGAAGTGTCTTTTGACCTAAATGTCCATTAAAAATAAATAGTGTTACACTTAGAAAATGAAATGAAAAATTAATTTGGTGGTACCTAAAGAAAATAGCTAAAATCATGGGTTAAATGTGGAATAAGTGGGAAATTAGCTTAAAATATGATTTAATTTTGCTAGTGGACCACTAAGAACATTAAAATGATTAATTATACTTATAAGTGGGCAGATTATTCCCACTCAAAGTTCATCTTCCTCACTTGGCTCAACATTGCCGAATTGAAGAACCACAAAACCTCCATGGACGTTTTGTGTAAAGCTTGATCCATCCCCTCATTTCAACTCAAATCACCTAGGGTTCTTCATTAAACTTTGTCTACACATCACAAGGAAGATATTGATACCAAATTTGAGAAGTTTGGTGAGGGTTTAGCAAGTTACAATCAAAGGTAAGTTTACATTTTTTGAGAATTCCTTTGTTAAGTTTTGTGTGCATGTTATGGGTGTTGGTTTGGTGAAGGAAAATTTTGAGTTTGAAGAGTTATTGTTGTTTTCATTTTGGACAGCCATGAGTCACGTTTTTTATGAGATATTTGTGCATATAATTGATGAGAAATAATGTTGATCATGGTGATTTAGTAACCTAGTGAATTATTTCATGTTTATATGGTGATTTATACACTTGGATGGGAATTGGTAAATTGGACGACACTTTGATGTTGAAGAAGGTTTGCGGCAGCTTGGGAACACTTGAGTAATTGTATGTATTGAAGGAAGTGTGGGCAGAATATTGACCTAGAAGGATTGATGATATGTATGTAGATTGGTATTGAAAAGTGTATGTAAAATTTGTAATGGTTAGGTGTGTATGTAATGGTACTTAGAAATTGTAAATGTGAATTATATTTGGTGTGTTGAGGGTAATGGTAATCTGCCCAAAGTAATGTTAATGTAATGTAGAAAATGCTTTTGGTAATGTACCAAAACAGATTGGTAGGTAAGTAAACAAATTGCAAAGGTAAATGTGTGTTTGAAGTGGGGTGTGAAAGGCATATTGAGGGCAGTGTACATTTTAGCCTATAACCTTAAATGTGTAACCTCAATTGGTATGAGACCAATTTGAGGTGAAACTAGGCACAAAATGTGCCAACTTTCATTGAGAAACCATACCAAAATTCTGCTTGCAAGGTGACCTAAGAAAATGACCAATTCGGATTAGGTGCAATTAGGACCTGAAAAATGACCAATTGGGCAGCAATGAGTGTTTAGGCCATAACTCACTCAAACCAGGTCCAATTGACCTGAAATTTTAACCAAGAATAGTTAAGATCCATACCTACAAGTCTTATGAAGACACCAAAGCCCAGAAATGACTATAAGCAAGTCAAACAACTTGCACAAGTTCGGGTCCAAAAACTGGCCGAACCAGAGTTGACCAAATTGACCCAAAATTGACCTAATTTGATACCAATTGACCAGCAATAGTGTAATGACCATAACTTGGTCTACTTAACTCGGATTGACCTAAAATTTTGCACCGCGGTCCATAAGACCTAGATCTACAATTTTGTAGTTTCGACCGAGACCCGAAAACCGAGGGAACTAGATCATCCGGCTAGGTCAAACCAGTGTCCCGAAATCCAGCAATTTGCATTAAAATGCACTAAACAAGAAAATGACTTTGGTAAAACATAACAAACCTAAAACCCTATCGAATGTGACATATTAACGACACTAAAACCTAATTTACCTAAAACGCAATGAGGGTCGGTATATTAGGTGATTAAGTAAATAATTGAGTTCAGTGCATTATTTACCAAACACCATCGATAGAGACAGTTTAATTTAATCTTGAAACACTTCAAATTGTGTTTCTCGATTAACAAGGACTCAAAGAAAAGGAAGGAAACACCGAGTCGGACAGAGGGGATCATCGAGGTTTGTGCAACGGCTATTTCTTTTGAATTTTTCAATTGAAATAAATTATGACTATTTGTATATTATTGTTTTAAATTGTGGAAATGTGTTTGGTGGACACTTATTGATTGAAAAACATTGTGAATGGTTTGAAACTGTGAAAAATTGTTTGAATGATATTGATGGATACTTATTGATTGAAAAGCACTGTAAATGGTTTTTGTGGAAATTGAAGTGAATTACGAATTGTGTTGCCATTTTGTGAATGAAATTATAACTTTGAAAATTTATTGGATTCTTACGGATCATTTGAATAAAATGTTTGGAATTGTTTTGACTCACAATTGGCATGACACGGATATTATGTTCCTCCTCCATTAATGGGGTGAGTGTGATTATTCCTCCCTCTTTGACTTATCGATGCAGGGTGAGTATGATTATGTTCCTACCTCTTTGACTTCCCAGTCTGAGGTGAGTATGGATGAGTACTCATTAGATAGCTAGCTTCCTCCCTCATTGATTTCGATTATTGGGGTGAGTATGTCTTGTCGTGGTGTACAACACGGCATATATGGAAAAATTTGTGTCATGACCTAAATTGTGTTATTGATTGGCAACATTGTATTGTTCAATTATTTGATCGAAGGGTGTTATTGATTTGCAAAACGATATTATTCAGTTATTTGATCAATTGTGTTATTGATTTGCAAAATGATATTATTCAGTTATTTGATCAATTGTGTTATTGATTTGCAAAACGATATTATTCAGTTATTTGATTGAATTGTGTTATTGATTTGCAAAACGATATTATTCAATTATTTGATCGAATTGTGTTATTGATTTGCAAAAAGGTATTATTCAGTTATTTGATCAAATTGTGCATGAATTGGCAATACGGTATTCTTAAACTATTTGACTAAATTGTGTTATTATGAATTTTGATAATTTGTGAATTGGAGTTTAAATTCCTTATGACATTCATTGTCTTGAATTTAACTATGGTTTTAAGTATCCACTATTGATATGATTTATGAATTGTGAATTAAAATTGTATTTGGTTAATGTTGTGCACCACTGAGACATTGTCTCAGCGATAGCTTTTTTATTGCTGTCGCAGGTAGAGAGACAGACAGTGAGACTAAGGCCGCTAATCGTCAGTGAGGATTACAGTATAATGAGTATACCAATATTTTGCATTTTGTCTTGTAATGTATGACCTTTGTATGTACATTTTGTTTTTGGTTTTGAGCAGTTGTAAATTCAAATTGTACCTTGAAGTTGTAAATTTATTATGAGTTATTTGACTTATAAAAATTGTATTATATTTCCTTATCTCAGACTTTGAAAAATTTCTATGGAATTGAGTTGAGAAATGTGTTGTATTGAGAAAAATGTTGGAGTTGAGATTTGGAAAATAATTGAAGTGCTTTTTACAGGTTTTCTGAAGAACTGTTTTGTCCAAAATACAAATGGCACCTTGCCAAAATTTTTACAGATATTCCAAATAAATCAAATGAGTTAGTTGCTTCACTTCAGTTCACCAAAGTCTTTAACACCTGTAAATAGTGCTAACCACTGTAAAAGAAGTAAGAAAAGTTTTTAAAATCCCTTGTAGTGTATTTAATGGGTTATCAGTAGACGGAGTTGGTAATTCATCAGGTATACTACGGGATCATGTCATGCCTTACAGAGGGGTAGGGTGTGACATTTATGGTTTATGGTTTTAAATTGTATTTTCTTAATGTTGTGCACCATTGAGACATTGACTCAGCGATAGCTTTTTCATTGCTGTAGCAGGTAGACAGACAGATAAAGCAGCAGAGTAGGCTGCTTGTACTACACTTTTGGGATTTTGCCGGTGTATTAAGTATACCATTTCTTTGTAATTTTATTGTAATGTATGTGAACTGTATGTATATATTGCACTTGGTCTTGAGCAGTTATAAACTTAAGTTGTACAAATAAGTTGTAAATTATATTTTGACCTATCAATGTTGTATTATAATTATCTTGTCTCAGCTTTTAAATTACTAAGTTAGTTGTATTTTATTGTTATTGAAATTGCTGAAATTGAGTTGAATTGGGTTGTAAAAATTCATTTGAGTTGAACTATTATTAGAGTTGGGGATTGAAAAAAATATATTGGAAGTGCTTTTTACAGGTTTTTGAAGAACTGTTTTGTTCAAAATATAGACAGCACTCTGCCAAAATTTTTATAAAATCTATTGATATTACAAATTTGTTATGTAATTTAACTTTGAGTAAAAGGTTTTAAAACTTGTCAAAAGTGCTTACTACTGTAAAAAGACATAAGAAATTGTTTAAATTCTCTTGTAGTGTATTTAATGGGTTATCAGTAGGCGAAGTTTGATAATTCATTATGTATACTATGGAAACATGTTATGCCTTATGGAGGGATAAGGTGTGACATTTATGATACTTTGTTCTAGAAATACTGTCACTCATATTCTTAATGTGACACCCTTTACCCGTTCTGATAGCCAGAGCAAGTTATGCCACTCGGTGTCTTTGGAGCACCAATTCATGTTTCAATTACAATTTATCCCTTTTGATTCATTTATTTTCAGTTTTTCATAAATTTGAATTTTTTCGCAAATTTTATAGAAAATCCGACAGAGTGCCGGCTGTAAATTGGAAAAATAGTTCTTCTGAACCTGTTTAAAAACCTTCCAATATAATTTCCAAATCCAAACTCCATTATACACATTCAAGTCAATCTAAAAATCTAAATCTCAAATCACAACACTATTTTCAGAAATTTTTCTTTTCACTTCATTACTGGAAGCACATTCATAAATATTTCTTAACATAATATACATAAAATTTCAATAATATGAAATTTCATATATTTACATCATCAAATAATTTCAAGAGTTTATAGTTACAATCCCAAAACTAATACAAAATACAAAATACAAAATGCTACCCAAAATCCTAATGTCCTACCATATGCAGTGCAGATGTGAGGTGACTCTGGACTTCGGATGCAGCTTTGAAGGCTCACCCTGTCTGATGTCTGCAGGGCTCCCCAGCTAGGTCTCCAGTACCTGCGCGTGGCAAAAGCAAAGCGCTAAGCAATTATGCTTAGTGGTTACAATATAAAATAAAATAAAATAAAATAAAATAAAAATAAATATGCAGAATGTATGTTTATATTTTTTGGTAGACTTAATTTCTGATATTATTTGCAGTATTATTCGTTTAAAATTTTGTAAGGTTTATTATCATTGCCCGAGTAACCCATACTAGTTGACTGGACTGGATAAATGGGTAAACTGGCACTGGGTACTAAATACCTCGGACCATCACAGCATCGATCACATTGTGTCTCCCGGTGTGCAACAGAACAGCTAATAAGCTGTAATAATCATTAGGGTGAAAACCCAAGTATATCAACTCAAATAACATAGCCAAAGGCTATTATGTCACAAAATGGCATGGGAAGCCATGAAACACAGAATGGCATGAAGCCATATGTAGTACTACTAACAGAACCCTATTGGCATGCCAAGCTATCCAAACCAATCTTGTTAGGTATACTAGGGCATATTACACTTTTAAGTTTCACAATTTTTGAAATTTAAGTTTTAGTGTTACTATTCCATTCATTAGTCAACAAAAATGTTGACTTTTGCATAGACAATAGGTACATTGGTTCTAATACTTCCAACATACCACATTTTACATTCTAAATTTGTTGGTATTGATTTCCAATACCATTTCTAAAGTTAATGTTAATTGGACAAAATTTTCAGTTTTCATGCTTTGGATTTACTGCTCCATTAGTCATTTTTGCAGTGAGAATTTGGCAAAATGATCAACATGAAAGTTGTTCCTTATTTTGTCTAGTTGCATTTCATTTTTTGAATCACTCCATTTGGAGTTTTGTAGCCCAAGTTATGGCCCAAAAACCACAATTGGCCGGATTGAAATTTTTCTAGAATTTCTAGACTGACCAAATCTACAGTACATGGAACAGTGACTGCAACTCACTTTTTGAATATGTTCTGGTCATAATTTGGGTTAGGGTTCTTCATGAAAGTTGTTGGTATATATCTCAGCTTGTTATTGGTAAAAGTTCAGGTCAATTAGACCTTTCTACACTGAGTTATGGCCAAATGACTAAATACTGTTCATTTGGTTATTTTACCCAGGCAGAATGTAGGTCACCCGGATTAGGGCAAACTTTTGGTCAACTTGGTTTGGTTTTCTAGGCATGGTTTCTACACCAAAATTGTCCCATTATGTGTCTAGTTTCATGTCTAATTAGCCTTGCACCAATTAAATCTCTACAATTTAAGTTATTGCTGCCCAAACCTACTGGACTCATGTCCAATCTGCCCAGTCACCAAGGGCAGCCACACCAAACCCAAATCCCACTACATAATTCACTTCATTTTTTATTCAAACCAAACCAAATGGTCACTAATTGACCATTAAACCTACTCCCATCATCACATGGTCAAAGTCTCTTTTTTCCACCCTAAACCCTAACTCAACATTACAAAACCATGCATTATCATTGCATTTCATCACTTCACTTACAAGATGCATATTATGGGCAGCCATACTACCCTTTTAACTTCATTAAAATCATCACAATCTTACCCCAACCATGGCAACTGAAAATTATGGGTTGGCATAGAAATGGTATTCAACAAATTTTCTTTATAGATTGCACTCATATATAGTCCTTAACATGAATTTAAGGTGAAAACTAAGGTTAGGTTACTAACCTCCATGGAGTGAAGTTTCTCCACTTGCTAGGGTTCTTGTTTTCCTCTTCTTTTTTCTCCCAAAAGAATCACCAAGATGCAAGTACACTTTTTTGTGTTGGGAGTATAGGGTTTTATTGGGTAGAAATTAGTGAAATCAAGCTTTGAAAAAGCTTGAAAATGGTGGTTGTGGAGGAGGGTCACGGCAAGGAAGAAGAAAGGGAGAGAGAGATCTGATTTTTTGTTCATTTTCAGCCCATTTTGTCTCTTTAAAATAAGTTTATGCCATGTGTCCATATTGGGTTGGTTGGGAGAATCTTAATGACATCATTATGATGTCATAAGTCCATTTTCTTTCATTTTCTCTCTATTTCTTATCTATTTAATTGCAATTAAATTTTTAACAACATTTATTCATATTTTATATTATATAAATTATTTATTTAACTGGGCAAGTTGGCCAAAAATCATCTCTAAAGATGAAATGACCAAAATACCCTCCGTTTGGCTTAACGAGCCAAAATTGTCTGTATCCATAGAAAAATTTTTCTAAGCATTTTCTTAGCATTCTAACGCCATAATAACCTCAATAACCCTTCTCTGGAGTCCCAATAATTATTTTATAATTTTTCCCCCAGGTCTAGGGCTCCTAGTTGTGAGAACCGCAACTTCTCACTAGGTTACCCATCGCTAGGGCACCGACTCATTTAACTTGGTTGTATTTTATTTCTAAAATTTTTTCTAAATTTTTCTTATTAATATTTGAGTTAATTATGCTTTAGTTTAAATATTTTTCCAGACGTTCTAGCTGTCCAGACCGACATTGGTAACTAGAACAGTAGACTGTACGGACTAGCTAAAGTGAGGATGTTACAACTCTTCCCCTCTAATAAAAATTTCGTCCTCGAAATTTACCTGACGCAAACAGTTGAGAGAACTGTTGCCTCATCGTCTCTTCACTTTCCCAAGTTGCCTCTTCAGTGTTGTGGTGCCTCCAAAGTACTTTCATAAGTGGAATTTGTTTATTTCTCAGTTCCTTCACTTCCTAAGCTAGGATCTGTATAGGTTCTTCTGTATATGTCAAGTCTGGTTGATTTCAATCTCTTCCATGGAAATGAAATGTGAAGGGTCTGAGCGATATCTTCTCAGCATAGAGGCATGAATACATTGTGAATTTTATCCAGTTCTGGTGGTAAAGCTAGCCGATAGGCCACTGGTCCCACACGTTCAATAACTTCATATGGGCCAATGAACCTAGGGCTTAACTTACCCTTCCTTCCAAACCTCAGTACTTTCTTCCATGGTGAGACTTTGAGAAACACTTTATCACCAACTGCATACTCTATCTCTTTTCTCTTCAAGTCGACATATGATTTACATCTATCTGAGGCAACCTTCAAGTTAGATTTTATTATCTTCATTTTTTCCTCAGTCTGTTTCACCAGGTATAGTCCTTCCAGCTTATCTTCGCCCAATTCAGTCCAACACTCTTGGGTTCTATATTTCCTCCCATACAGTGCTTCATACGGAGCCATTTGAATGCTAGCTTGGTAGCTATTGTTATATGCGAATTCTGCTAGTGGGAGGTATCAATCCCAACTCTCCTCAAACTCAATGACACAACTCCTTAGCATATCCTCCAGGATCTATCACATAATTCACATTATTATTATCATTTCAATTTATTAACTATGAAAATTCAATTAGTTTTCAGGTTTACCTGGATTACTCGTTCTGACTGTCCATCTGTCTGGGGATGAAAAGCCGTGCTAAAACGGAGTTGTGTGCCCAAGGCTTCTTGTAACTTTTTCCAGAATCTCGATGTAAACCTTGGGTCTCGATCAGATATGATGGAAAGTGGGATTCCATGCAGTCTAACTATCTCACTGATATACAATTCTGCTAGCTTCTCCAGTGAGTAGTCAGTCCTAACTGGCAGAAAATGCGCTGACTTCATCAATCTATCCACTATCACCCACACTGCATCATGCTTCTTCTGGGTGAGAGGTAGACCACTAACAAAATCCATAGTGACCTGGTCCCATTTCCATTCAAGTATGCTTATAGGCTATAGCAATCCCGATAGAACTTTATGTTCTGCTTTAACTTGCTGACATGTTAAACACTTAGTCACATAGTCAGCTATATCCCTCTTCATACCAGGCCACCAATAATGAGGCTTCAAATCATTATACATTTTCGTGCTTCCCGGGTGCATAGCATAAACACTAGTGTGTGCTTCTTTGAATATTAGTCTTGATTCCCCATCATCTAGTACTCACACTCTTCCTCCTTAGTACAGACACCCATCTGCTTCCACCTCATATTCAGTTTCCTTTCCCTCTGGAATTTTACCCACAATGGCTATTAATTTTTCATATGCCTTCTGTCCATCTTGTATCTGCTGTAGCAGGTTTGGCCTCACTTGTAACTCAGCCAAAATAGCTCCATATTGAGCTAAGGACAGACAAGCATTTAGTGATCTTAAAGCTGTGATGGACTTCCTGCTTAAAGCATCAGCAACTACATTTGCCTTCCCAGGATGATAATCTATCACACAATCATAGTCCTTTAGGAACTCAATCCCTTTGCCTCTGTCTAAGATTGAGCTCTTTTGGGTTGGCAAATATTTTAGACTCTTGTGAGTCTGTATAAATGTAGCATTTTTCACCATATAAATAATGCCTCCATATCTTCAGTGCAAAGATAATTGCTGCTAACTCCAGATCATGAGTAGGGTAGTTCTGTTCATATGGCTTTAACTTCTTAGAAGCATAGGCGACCACTTTCCCCTCTTACATCAATACACACCTTAGCCCATTGTGCGAGGCATCATTATAGACCACAAAGTCTTTTCCCGACACTGGCTGTGTTAACATTTGTGCTTCTGTCAACATAGCCTTCAGCCTCTCAAAACTGGCTTGGCACTTGTCGTTCAGTGAATTTCACATTCTTGTGCAACAACTTAGTCATTGGAGCGGTATAAGAGAGAACCCCTTCACAAATCTTCTGTAATACCCAGCTAGCCCCAAGAAACTTCTGACCTCAGTTGTATTTCTGGGAGGCTTCCATTCCATCACTGCTTCTATCTTTTTGGGATCCACTCTAATCCCCTCAACTGATATTATGTGTCCAAGAAAGGAGATTTCACTCATCTAGAAGTCACACTTAGACAGCTTAGCATACAGCTTCTTTTCTCGCAGGGTTTGCAGAACAATCCTCAAATGTTCATCATGTTCTTCCCTGGTCTTGGAATACACCAAAATATCATCAATAAAGACCACTACAAATCGATCTATGTATGGATGGAAGATACGATTCATAAGGTCCATAAATCCTGCTGGTGCATTTGTTAACCCAAACGGCATCACTAGAAATTCATAGTGCCCATACCGGGTTCTGAATGTAATTTTTGACACATCTGCATCCTTCACCCTCAACTGATGATACCCTGATCTGAGATCAATTTTTGAAAATACACCGGCTCCCTTCAACTGATCAAACAAATCATCAATTCTGGGCAATGGATATTTATTCTTCACAGTTACTTTGTTCAACTACCGGTAGTCAATACACAATCTCAAAGTTCCATCCTTCTTCTTCACAAATAGCACTGGAGCTCCCCATGGTGACACACTGGGGCATATGAACCCCTTATCGAGTAACTCCATGGCGAATTTTCAACTCCTTCAATTCGAGGATGCCATCCTATAAGGAGCAATAGAAATGGGTCTTTGTACGGCATTACCTCAATAGCAAACTCGACTTCCCTTTCTGGTGGTAAACCAGACAACTCTTCAGGAAATACATCTGGGAAGTCTTTTACTATGGGTATATCACACAATTTTGGCTTAGCTTGCCTAGTATCAACCACATGTGCCAGGTAAGCTTCACAGCCTTTTCTCATCAATCTTCTTGCAACCGTGGCTGAGATAACATTGGACAAAAAATCTGTCCTTTCACCCACAACAGTAATCTCATTACACTCAGAAGTTTTCAGAGAAATCCTCTTCAATTTGCAATCAACTATTGCCTAATGACGTGACAACCAGTCCATACCCAAAATCACGTCAAACTCGTGGAAGGGCAATTCAATTAGGTCTGCCGAGAATTCATACCCTTGAATCCTCAATGGGCAACCTTTATATACTTTATTCACTACCACACTGTGGCCTAGTGGATTTGTGACCAGAATGCCTTGATCACTCTCCTCTACTAGAACTCCCCTCTCTATGGGTAGTTTGATGCAAATATAGGAATGAGTGGATCTTGGATCCACCAATGCATGCACAAAAGTGTTGTAGAGGGAAAACGTACCCCTGATGACATCCGGGGCATCTTGCTCCTCCTGAGCTCTAATGGCATAGGCCCTGGCAGGTACTCTAGTCTCTTGCCTCTTAGCTGACTCGGATACAGGCCTCAGTGATGGACCAGCTGCCTCAAATTTACCGGGCTTCCTACCCCTTTGTGGTACAGGAGCAGGTCTATCAGCTTGTGTTGGAGCAACTATAGTAGTCCTCTTCGGACAATTCTTGATCTGATGTTCTGTAGATCCACACCGTAAGCATGCACCGGTCATTCGCCAACAATCCCCCTTATGCCACCAGCCAGTCTTGTGGGCAAAAGATCTTTGGGCTGGTCCCTAAATAACATCCACGGAGAGTTGCCCACGATGGTGTGGGTGGCCTCTCTAGGTGTGAGCGTAGTGCAGGCCCTTGAGGCGACCACGACCACTGTGGTGGTCCTGAACTCTGAGCAGGAGGAACCTTACTCTTCTTACTAGGAGCGAGAAAAATACCTGGGTGACCCGGACCCCTCTTTTGCTGTCTTTCCCTTCTATTTTGTTCATTTATTCGGATCGTTTCCACTTTTGATGCAGCATCTACTAGCTTAGCAAAATCTGTGATTTCCAATGCCGTAATCATAACTTTGATATTGTCATTGAGTCCTTCTTCAAACCTTCTGCACCTCTCTACCTCTGTAGGGACTATCTCCCTCCCATATCGACTCAGTCTGACAAACTCACACTCATACTCAACCACTGACAATTGCCTCTATTTCATACTGATAAATTCTCTTCTTCGCTCTTCTAAATACACCTTGCTAACATATTTTTTCCTGAACTCTGTGAGTAAAAATTCCCAGGTGATCCATTCCGGTTGCACCTCAACAGTTACTGTGTCCCACCACTGATATGCATCATCCTGAAGTAGGGACACAACACCCACCAGTTACGCTCGAGTGCAGTTAGCTATTTTAGCACTCGATGGTTCTATCCAACCAGTTTTACGTGGCCATGGGATCATCCTCCCTCTTCCCAAAGAAGTCTGACCCCATGTTTTACAATTTCTCCAGATGGGACTTCTGTGGTATTGGTGGAGGTTGTGGCTGTGGTTGTGGTGGTGGAATTGCCCCCATCATTTGCCAGTAGAATTCGGTCATTTGCTTAAATAAAGCAAACTGAGGTTAGGCCAGTGCCTTAGCTGCTGGTGGAGTAGATTCTCCCTTGCCCCCAGATTCAACCATTGGTGGAGCACAACTCTCCACCTCTTCATCAACTGCTCTTTGAGAAGCAGGATCCATATCCTATTCAAAATAATAAAAAAAAACAAACAGATCTGCATCAGTGTCACCTCAACACTTACAAATGCAATGCAATGGTATGCACTCTATCTAGGCCCAAAATGCCTAAATCGATGCTCGATACCACTAAATATGACACCTTACCGTCTACGGTGTAGCAGCAAGTTATGCCACTCGGTGTCTTTGGAGTACCAATTCTTGTTTCAATTACAATTTATCCCTTTTTTTTCATTTATTTTTTTTTGATAAATTTGAATTTTTATAAATTTTATAGAAAATTCAACAGTGCATTGTAAATTAGAAAAATAGTTCTTTTAAACCTGTTTAAAAACACTTCTAATATAATTTCCAAATCCAAACTATATTATACACATTCAAGTCAATCTCAAAATCTCAATCTCAAATCACAACACTATTTTCAGAAATTTTTCTTTTTACTTCATTACTGGAAGCACATTCATAAATATTTCTCAACATAATATATAGAAAATATCAATAATATGAAATTTCATATATTTACATCATCAAATAATTTCAAGAGTTTATAATTACAATCCCAAAACTAATACAAAATACAAAATACAAAATGCTACCCAAAATCCTAGTGTCCTACCATATGCAGTGCAGATGTGAGGTGACTCTGGACTCTGGATGCAGCTCTGAAGGCTCACACTGTTTGATGTCTGCTGGGCTCCCCAGCTAGGTCTCCAGTACCTGCGCATGGCAAAAGTGACGCGCTAAGCAATTCTGCTTAGTAGTGACAATATAAAATAAAATAAAAATAAGTATGCAGAATGTATGTTTACATTTTTTGATAGACTTAATTTCTGATATTATTTGCAGTATTATTCGTTTAAAATTTTGTAAGGTTTATTATCATTGCCCAAATAGCCCATACTAGTTCACTGGACTGGATAAACGGGTAAACTGGCACTGGGTACTAAGTACCTCGTACCATCACAACATCGATCACATTGTGTCTCTCGGTGTGCAACAGAACAGCTAATAAGCTGTAATAATCATAAGGGTGAAAACTCAAGTATATTAACTCAAATAACATAGCCAAAGGCTATTATGTCACAGAATGGCATGGGAAGCCATGAAACACAGAATGGCATGAAGCCATATGTAGTACTGCTAACAGAACCCTATTGGCATGCCAAGCTATCCAAACCAATCTTGTTAGATATACTAGGGCATATTACACTTTTAAGTTTCACAATTTTTGAAATTTAAGTTTTAGTGTTACTACTCCATTCATTAGTCAACAAAAATGTTGACTTTTGCATAGACAATAGGTACATTGGTTCTAATACTCCCAACATACCACATTTTACATTATAAATTTGTTGGTATTGATTGCCAATACCATTTCTAAAGTTAATGTTAATTGGACAAAATTTTCAGTTTTCATACTTTATTTTTATTGTTCCATTAGTCATTTTTATAGTGAGAATTTGGCAAAATGATCAACATGAAAGTTGTTCCTTATTTTGTCTAGTTGCATTTCATTTTTTGAATCACTCCATTTGGAGTTTTGTAGCTCAAGTTATGGCCTAAAAACCACAACTGGCCAGATTGAAATTTTTTTAGAATTTCTGGATTGACCAAATCTACAGTACATGAAATAGTGACTGTAACTCACTTTTTGAATATGTTCTGGTCATAATTTGGGTTAGGTTTCTTCATGAAAGTTGTTGGTCTATATCTCAGCTTATTGCTGGTAAAATGTCAGGTCAATTGGACCTTTCTACACTGAGTTATGGCCAAATTACTAAACACTATTCATTTAGTCATTTTGCCCAGGCAGAATGCAGGTCACCCGAATTAGGGCAAACTTTTGGTCAAATTGGTTTGGTTTTCTGAGCATGGTTTCTTCACCAAAGTTGTGCCATTATGTGTCTAGTTTCATGTCCAATTGGCCTTGCACCAATTGATCCTCTACAATTTAAGTTATTGCTGCCCAAACCTGCTGGACTCATGTCCAATCCTACAGGTCACCAAGGGCAGCCACACCAAACCCAAATCCCACTACACAATTCACTTCATTTTTTATTCAAACCAAACCAAATGGTTACTAATTGACCATTAAAACCTACTTCCATCATCACATGGTCAAAGTCTCATTTTTCCACCCCAAACCCTAACTCAACATTACAAAACTATGCATTATCATTGCATTTCATCACTTCACTTACAAGATGCATATTATGGGAAGCCATACTACCCTTTTAACTTCATTAAAATCAGCACAATCTTGCCCTAACCATGGCTGCAGAAAATTATGGGTTGGCATATAAATGGTATTCGATAAATTTTCTTTATAAATTGCACTCATACATAGTCCTTAACATGAATTTAAGGTGAAAACTAAGGTTAGGTCACCAACCTTTATGGAGTGAAGTTTCCCCACTTGCTAGGGTTCTTATTTTCCTCTTCTTTTTGCTCCCAAAGGAATCACCAAGATGCAAGAACACTTTTTTGTGTTGGGAGTATAGGGTTTTGTTAGGTAGAAATTAGTGAAATCATGCTTTGAAAAAGCTTGAAAATGGTGGTTGTGGAGGAGGGTCACGGCAAGGAAGAAGAAAGGGAGAGAGAGATCTGAATTTTTGTTCATTTTCAGCCCATTTTGTCTCTTTAAAATAAGTTTATGCCATGTGTCCATATTGGGTTGGTCGGGAGAATCTTAATGACATCATTATGATGTCATAAGTCCATTTTCTTTCATTTTCTCTCCATTTCTTGTCTATTTAATTGCAATTAAATTTTTAACACATTTATTCATATTTTATGTTATATAAATTATTTATTTAACTGAACAAGTTGGCCAAAAATCATTTCTGAAGATGAAATGACCAAAATGCCCTCCGTTTGGCTTAACGAGCCAAAATTGTCTATACCGATAGAAATATTTTTTTTAAGTATTTTCTTGGCATTCTAATGCCATAATAACCTCAATAACCCTTCTCTGGAGTCCCAATAATTATTTTATAATTTTTTCCCTGGGTCTAGTGCTCCTAGTTGCGAGAATCGCAACTTCTCACTAGGTTACCCATCGCTAGGGCACCGGCTCATTTAACTTGGTTGTATTTTATTTTTAAAATTTTTTCTAAATTTTTCTTATTAATATTTGAGTTAATTATGATTCTTCACTTTAGTTTAAATATTTTTCCGGATGTTCTAGCTGTCCAGACCGACATTGGTCAATAGAACAGTGGACTGTACGGACTAGCTAAAGTGAGGATGTTACACTTAACATCTTAAGAATTGAATTTTTAACAAAATATCAATGGACCTTTTCAATTATACATAAATATATTATGTAAATGGAAAAGTAAAATTGCCTTTTATTAATAAAATATGTACAAAATATATATAAAATGATATGCTCTAGGGTATACTACTAACAATATGTGTTGGCATTGGTTGCCAAATTCAATTCAAAGTCCAATGGAAGTTATTTTAAATTTTCAGTTTTGGTCACTTATGTTTACTATTCTATTGGACCTTTCTACAGTAAAAATTTGGCTAAAATCTCTTTATCAAATTTATTCCTTAATAAGTTTTCTTTAATTATCTTTTTGAATCACTCCATTAGGAGTTTTGTAGCTCAAGTTATGGCGTTTTTACCATAACTGGCCGGATTGATCGTTATCCAAAATTTCTGGGCAAATTTGGTTCTGCCAGTTTTGGTGAGCTAATTTTGGTTAGCAATTTGAATAGGTTATGGTCCGAATTTGGGTTTCTGTTCTTCATAAAAGTTGTTCTACTATGTCTAATTTTTCTATGGGTTCAAGAATTAGGTCATTTGGACCTCACTACACAAAGTTATGGCCATTTGAATAAATATTGTTCATTTGATTATTTTTCCAGGTCCAGATTTTGGTTACCTGGATTTAGGCAAATTTTAGGTCACTCTAAGTTGGTTTTCTAGGTAGGATCTCTTCATGAAAAATGTAGCTTTATATCATAAATTTCACCTTCGATTAGCCTCACATCAATTGGAGCAATGTAGATCAACTTATGGCCAATTAACCATGCTAGACTCAAGCTATCTAGAATCAAGTTCACAACATTACTTCACTTTCCATCAAACAATTTGATGTCTTCTCAACATACTCAAATGATTAACACATCCAAGAGTTATAAAAAAACATTCAATTGCATCTCTTAGGACATAAATAAGAAAATTCCTAATTATATCAAACCCTAACAAAAATTCATAAAACTTTAAATTTGATAAGAATTGTTAGCACTAACCTTGTCTTTAAACTCTCCCTTGCCTAAATCAACCTTCAATCCAACTAAATCTTCACTCCCCCTTATGGAACCCTCTTGGCTGAAATTTCTTCTTGCTCTAACTTCAAAATTTTTATGGTTTCTTAGGTGCTCTCTTCAATTTAAGCTTTGGTTTAGGGTTGGCTATGGATTTTCTAAGGAAAATTTGGTTGAAACTTAGGGTTTCAAAGCTTGGCTTATGGGTTTTAATGGAGAATTTAGAGAGAAAAGGAAGAAAGCATGGGTGGACCAGAAACAAGGAAGAAGATGGCAGAATTCTTTGATCAATTATTGATATATATTAATTTAATATTCAATGGCATATTTGTAAATAAGTGAAAATGGCAATTTTGTAATTCTTTTGAAGTTTCTAATAATTATAACTTGACTTTTCAATAATTATATTTAATTTTCATAATCTCAATTAATTAAACTAATTTAGCTTTATGACTTAATAAATTGAAAAGGAATTGAATTTAAATCCAACATGTATAAACTATTGCATAAAACAGTAGAACCAACAATATCATATTTAAAATAAACAATAATTTTTCCATTGTCCTGAAGAAATACATAACCACACTTGTCTAAAATAGAACTGGAAATTAAATTTCTTCTTGAAGAAGGAACATAAGCAGTATCATTTAATTCCAATACATGTCCAGAAGATAAATTCAAAGAAACAGTCCCTATGAGTTCTACTACTGCAACTCCATTTACTCCTAAAACTGTCTTCTCCTTTTCACTTGGCTTCCTCATGTTTTTGAACCCCTTCTTTCTCATGCTTCTTCTTAAGCTTAAAACAATCCTCTAACTTATGGCCAAGCTTCTTGCAATAGTTGCACTTGCCTTTGAAGGGCTTCTTCTTAATTGTTAAATTATGATTATGCTTACCACCATTCTTGTTCTCAAATTTAGCTTTAGCCTTCTTGTCCTTCTGAAATTTCTCATTAGTCTTGCTACTAGACCCTTTAAAAACGTAATTAACAGAAGTAGTAGTCCCTTTCCTCATAGACTCCTCTTCTTAGCACACAATGGCTATCAACTTATCTACTGTCCACTCCCCTTGTTGGGAGTTGTAAGAAGTCTTAAGAATTTTGAATTGAGGTGGAAGAGATTTAAGAATGAGCCAGACTAGAAAACTCTCTCCCAAATCAAGATCAAAAGACTTGAGCTTGTTGAAATAACTTATAAGCGTCATGATGTGTTCCCGTACACCACTGAAACCATCATATTGGGTGTGCTTCAGTAAAGAAAGATAATGACTCTTTTGAGCCTTGTCAAACTTTTTAAACTTTTTGGCAACAGCCTGTAGAAATTTCTTAGCAGTCTTCTTATCAATAATACCTTGTCTTATGGACTTATCTATAGTATACTTCATCACCATTAAGCAAACCCTATTAGAATTTTGTCACTTCTCATGGTAAGTCTTTTCAGCAATGGTGGATTCATTAGTAAGTTCAGCAGGTGCATCAACTCTTAAGGCTAAATCCAGTTGGGCTATTACTAGGTACATGCTTAGAGACTCTTTCCAATCATCAAAATTAGAGCCATTCAGAGTTTTCACTGCAGATAATTGCATAGAAACAACAGCTGGAATAAAACAACAGAGGAAACATGAATTATGTATATAACATAATTACGAAACTAAAGTTTCCTTTCACATCCAACTAAGAAAGTAATTATGTACAAAACTGTTATTTATAATAATCCTGCCTAAGAGTCTGAAATTAGAATAAAATCAAGAAAACTCATTGCACTCATCAATATATATATATATATATATATATAAACCAACATCTTTAACACTTTTATACCGATAAGGTATTAAAAAATATTAAAGACAATCAACAAATAGCATTACAACCAATAATAACATATTATATTAATAGTGTTATACAGATGGGCATATCCACTATTAATATAATCCAAATAACTCTTGAAATCCATGGAATAAATTTTAACCAAATTAACAGAATAATTTTATGACTAGTCCCACGATAGGGGAGCTCATAATCATAAAAATATTTACCATAATCAGAATTTTCATAGACACCATATTATAAACATAGTAACAATATTATTA
Organism: Hevea brasiliensis; assembly: GCF_030052815.1. Lineage (NCBI taxonomy): Eukaryota > Viridiplantae > Streptophyta > Magnoliopsida > Malpighiales > Euphorbiaceae > Hevea > Hevea brasiliensis. Next base: position 85,088,900 of record NC_079504.1, on the reverse strand, counting down.
CTCATGGATACATTCTCAATATACCTGAACATAATTAGTCTAACAAAACCAACAACTATCAATAAACACATAACCAAACAGAATTGTAAATATTTTATGCTATTAGCTTTTGTTAAATTAATTATGTGATAGTATGCATATTTCATATGGGCTACAAAGTTCAATCATAATCACTATACAAATATATTATGTACTATTTCGAAAAACCAACATATAGCTATATGGATTTTGAAATTCAATATATATATATATATATATATATATATATATATATATATAAGTATTTAACGTAAACAAAAAGAAGTGTTCATCAACTATGAAATTAAATTCAATATTTATTTGTCAAGACTAATATTCAAACATACAATAATAAAATTAACAAAAAAAAAATGTAATCCCTAACCAGGCTCTGGTACCAATTGTTCAAAAATAAATTAAATCATTATAAATTATATGATTAGAAAATATGTGTACTTGAAAATATGCTTGCATCTATGATTTTCTATGAACAATCAAGAACGGAAGCGAAAGGGTAGGTTCACAACTCTCAATATCTACAGTGTTCAAATTCTATCTAAATTCTATCTGATACTAAATGGGGCTATCAGAATATATATTTATATTTATATTTATATTTATATTTATTTATTTATTTATTTATATAGGACTGAGAGTTGGGGCCTCTTCCTTAGTAGGCTTATGAACAGTCTGACCCGTTACAGGCTTGCTCAATCACATGACCCAATCCATTTAGATATTTCCAATTACTTATTATTTGATATTATTATTTAATCTGTCAATGAGCCTAATAATTTATTATTGCTAATCCACATGCAGATATAAAAAAATAATCCATCATATTTAACTTTTTTCATCTCTTCATAAGATTTAAGTTTAACAATTCCACTAGATTTTCAATTTCTTATCCTACCAAAAAAATTATCTCAAACTCTAACTTTTTTTTTTATTTTTCTTTTTGTATTAATATTTGGATACGGTTATTATAAATTCAATAACTTCATATAAAAATAAATTTAAAAACCGTTAAATTAATTATTTATATATAAATTTGAGTATTTATTATATATAATTTAATAAATTTTATATAAATTTTAATATAAATATTTAATTTAACTATTATAAAACTTACTTTCATATAAAGTCAAACTTCTATAATGGTGATAACTCAAAAGTGATAATGCCAACAAGGATTTCAAGCGTGACAATGTCAATGTTGTTTTGTAAAGTTTATATTGTGCTTTGCAAAGGTGCCTAGTATTGGCTCTTCTATTATTTTTAATTCTCGCTAAATACTATAACGACACTGTTAAGAGCTTTCATGATGTCGTTACCTTTTATAAAGGTACTTATTATTGACACCTTTATTATTCAAAGTGGTACCACTAATTAACAAAGTAGTGCCACTAAGAGTTTTCATAGTGTAACGAAAAGAATCAATTTATCATTTGCCACATACAAATTTTTAACTGTGGAAAACGTGTCTACCTTTTATTTAGAAATTGTTTTACTTGTTATGGATCAAGTTCATGCTTAATTTCAGGCATTTTATAGTTATTGTTGTTGTTTTATCATTGTTTACACTGGTATTTATCTTAAGCACTATTGGTCATTCTTCATATTTGTGTTGTTAGTTATTGTGTATTTATATTTTGTAATCATGATAATTAGGGAAATTAATGAGGAATATAAACTTTCCTGATAGTTTTATTTGATAATTAAAATGCATCATTATTTCAACTAAAAAGAGAGAATATGATCATCTATAAAGAGAAAAAAAAAAGTTATTATAGTGCCACCATTAATAAGAAACATTAATGAAAAGAGAAATTGAGACACAAAAAATGTAATTTGCATAATTAATCATAAATTATTAATTATATATCATATAATTAATTTTATTTGGATGAAGTGTACGGATTTTTAAATAAGTAATGTAAGGTATCAAAACCTTCAAACTCATTAATTTGATGGGTTAAGAAAATAAAGATTTGAGAGGTTTTAAAACCTCTAAAAATTTTATATATTTTTTTTTTAAAAAAAAAACTTTGCTCCAAATAAATTCTGTGACGGCCCTTACCCATCTACAATGTAGCCGAGCAAAGCGTGCCATATTCGATGCTGGAGCACCATATCTTATCTTGTCCTGTCCATTGTTAATTTTAAATATCATTTATTGATGTGTGAAATTTTTTTTTATCACATTTTATTTCTGTGAAGACCGGAGCAGAGCCTCCTCTGTTTTATTAGCATCTGGCGGGTTTCAATATTTACCTGTCAATATAATCATATTTTACTCATTTCCTTATACATCATGTCATTCACAAATTCTCATGTAATTTCAAGAAAAAGATATATTTTTTGCATGTGAAAATCCATATACAAAAATTTACAAATTTTATTTACAACACCAAAATATAACTAAATGATGTTTATATACAATAAACTAAAATACTAAGTCTAATACATGGGCCCTACCAACAAAATACAAAATTTTGAGGTGACTCTGAACTGTGACAACTCTGGTCAAAGCTCTGTCAGAACACTACTGCTATTGCTACTGCTGCGGCTATGTCTGGTCTCCAGTATCTAAGCGATGAAAAACCAACACGCTAAGCGAATTACTTAGTGGTGCATAATTTTAAAGAAAAGTAACTAAATAATTAAAATAATTATTCTATGCTTAATTTCATAAAATCTAAGTTATTTATGAATTTTATGCACTTTGGGAATAATTAGATTTAACAGTATCTTTTCTATTCATTTCTCTTATTTTCAGTCTTAATTAATTCATAACAGTGCCCAAGTAACCTATAATAGACTATAAGTGTTGGATACAAGGGAGTATATTGGTTAGACAACTATATATCTACCCTGTATACAACTGTCATGTTAGGCACAAGGCCAGCGGGCAGGCTTTTAAAGCTAGAAATGAAATTAGATATAATGGCCAACGGGCAGGCATATAGCCTGTACAATAATCATATCAGACATGTTTTGTCGATCAATGATTATTCATGTAGGCAGTACTACTATCTGTAGTCCCTAATTGGTATACCAATTGATCCAAGCTATATATTTAAGCCTAGCTTTACTTTGGGCAATTAAGCATTATCAATTACTTATTAGAATTTTATGTCAATTTGTAGTGGAAAAGTAGGTCCCATTTACCTATTTCATATAATTTAGTGTTTAGCAACATATTAGGGTTAAAACCCTACCATAAAATAATTTGTCTCGTGAACCTTTTTTAAGCTTTAGTTTTAATGTCTTAATTTTACCTATCAATTTGATCAATTTATGGCCACTGTTTGGCCATACTTCCTTCATGGAAGTTGTTTTTCTATGTCTTTTCTTTATTTTTCCTTTTTGAATCATGTCATTTAGATTTCTAGAACTCAAGTTATAGTCAAATAATCATAACTGGTTCATTTCCTAATTCTGATTCCTTAACTAGGCAGTTTTTGGACTTAGAATTTATCTAATTAATTGAACAGGTTGCAGCCACTTTTAGGCCTAGTGTTCTCCATAGAAATGTTGCCCTATGTCTTATGGTCACTCAAAATTTTGAATTGCAATTTTTTTAGGTTTTGTAGAATTAATTATAGCTAAATCACTAGCCTGGACTAGTATACCCTATGCCAACAGGATTCCAATTTAGGTCAGTGGTTTTGACTCAACTTTTAGGGTTCTTACATTCATAATTTGAGGAAAGTGTCTGAAACAAAGTTAGAGCCCTGTTCCTTATGTTTCTAGAAAAATATGGCTCATCCCAATTGCAGTTTCCTAGTGGGAGATATGACTAAACGACTATTCTGGGGTCAAGTGATCACTTAAGCAATTTCTAGAATTTGCATACTAACTTGACCTAGCCAATTGACCTAGTTCCCTTGATTTTTGGGTTTTGGTCAAAATACCAATATTGTATATTTATGTCTTATGGAAATTTTTCCACTAGTTTCATTGCATTTGTACTTTTGTAGACTAAGTTATGGCCTTTTTGCCAAAATTGGTCAGGTAAACCTATGTCCAGCAATTTTTGGGCAATATGGTTCTGGATAGTTTTGTGACTTAAATTGGGCCAGCAATTTAGTTTGGTAAGAGGTATTTCTAGCCTCTACGTCCTTCATGAAAGTTATAGTCCTATGTCTAAGCTTTCCAATGGTATAAAACTCAGGTCATTTGGATCTGTCTAGAGGGAATTATGACTAAATGAATGTTACTATTCATTTGGTCATTTCTCTGGGTTCATTGTATGGTCAGCCATATTGGAATAGTAATTAGGTCTATTTGTAGACAGAATTTGGGCATAGTTTCTTCATGGAAAATGGATTATTTTGGCCCTAATTTCATCTTCAATTGGCCTCATATCAATTGGAGCAACACAAATTCAAGTTATGGCTCAAAACACATACTGGACTTATAAAGTCTCAAACCTGCATGGAAAATGTACACTCCCAATCATTTCCTCCAATCTCCTAAACTACAATTTGGCATACATGACACTTCTATTAAGCAACAATCAATCTCAAGGATGCCAATTTCAAACAATAACATAAAAGCCCTAATAACTAGATCAAACCCTAATTTCAAAGTTTCAATCTCATGCATACTTCCTTGCAATTCAATTTCTATACAATAAACTTCATTAATCCACTTCACTAACCAAATCAAAACTATCAATTTCATTCACCTCCTATGGCTGCCGAATTTTTGGTCCTTCACAAACCCATTCTTTTCTTAATTTTTCATGCAACTTTAACTCATCTCAACCTCAATTCAAGGTTTAATGAAGAAAGAAAGAGAAATTATGCACTAACCTTAAATGGACAATTCTTAGACTTGTGAAAACCTCCTTGTTTCCTCTTTTCTTGGCTGTCTATAGACTTCCCAAGGTGTGGGGATAAATTTTAATGAAGGGACTTATGAAAATTATGGTGAGAATGGAAGGGATTCAAGGCTTGGAAAGAAGAAAATCCATGGAGGAAGAAGAGAGCAAGGTTCGGCCATGGGAAGAAATGAAGAAGAAATGATTTGTTTTAATGAAATTTTATCTTCTTATGTCTATATATACCCATAAAATTAATTTAATAATTAATTATAAAAAATTAAATTTTAACATTTCCAAAAATTCCCTCTATGTCCTCTTTTTTAATTCCACAATTACCTTATGTTTCAAATGGATTTTTAAAATTTATTGCCATTCATTTTAACGGACATTTAGGTCAAAATTCTACTCTTGAGTTGAAATGATCAAAATGCCCTTCCTTATGCTTGTCAGGCTATTTTTGGTCTGTACTGATTAATAAGTTTTCTTGAATTTTTTTTGACATTTTTAATGTCATTTATACCTCAATAAACCTTTAATTAAGTCCCAAAAATTATTTTCTAGGGTTCCTCGTGGGTCTGGGGTCGACAACTGACTTCACAGTTACTTTCTGATATGGTCATCCATCGTCGGAACCTCGGCTCATTTAACCTAGTTGCATTTCATTTTTTTTTTATTTTCTCTTAATTTTTCTCATATTTTCTTAACATTTATTCCATCAATTTATGTCTCCTCACTCTAGTTTAAGTGCAGTTCCAGACATTCTAGCTGTCCGAATAGACATTAGTCATCGGAATAGTAGAATGTACGGACTATCTAAAGTGAGGGCGTTACAATTCTTCCCCTCTAAATAAAAATTTTATCCTTAAAATTTACCTGATGTAAACAACTGAGGGAACTGCTGCCTTATCATCTCCTCGCTCTCCCATGTTGCCTCTTCTGTGTTGTGGTGTCTCCATAGGACTTTCACCAATGGAATTCTCTTATTTCTGAGCCCTTTTACCTTTCGTCCCAAGATTCTGATTGGTTCTTCTTCATATGTTAAATCAGGTTGTACAATTATCTCTTCTGCTGAGATGACATGTGAAGGATCTGATCTGTATCTCCTGAGCATCGACACATGAAATATGTTGTGAATCTTGTCCAGCTCAGGTGGTAAAGCTAGCCTATAGGCTACTGGACCCACACGTTCAATGACATCGTATGGACCAATAAACCTAGGGCTTGGCTTACTCTTTTTGCCAAATCTTAGCACTTTTTTCCAAGGTGATATCTTGAGAAATACCTTATCACCAATCTCATACTCTATGTCCTTTCTTCTCAGGTCAGCATATGACTTCTGTCTGTCTGAGGCGGTTTTCAAATTGTCTCTATTGAGTTTCACTTTTTCTTCAGTCTGCTTCACCAAGTCTGGGCCTACTACTTTCTCTTCACCCATCTTTGTCCAACATAAGGGAGTCCTGCATCTCCTCCCATACAATGCTTTATATAGAGCCATTTTTATCCTGGCTTAGTAGCTGTTATTATAAGCAAACTCCACCAAAGAAAGTTACTTCTCCCAACTTCCTTCAAAGTCAATAATGTAGCTCCAAGCATATCTTTTAGCACCTATCATGTCATTCATGTCATGTCATTATTATTATCATTTCTTCAACCTTTATAAAAATTTACTAAGTTCTAAGGGTTACCTGAATCACCCTTTCAGACTGTCCATCCGTCTGAGGATGAAAAGCCGTACTGAAGTGCAGTTGAGTGTCTAACGACTTCTGTAACTTCTTCTAAAATCTCGAAGTAAACCTCGGGTCTCGGTCAAATATGATCAATGTCTGATAAGTGCATAATTTATTAATTTTACTCCCATCACATTTAGTGTTTCTAGTATATTTTTATGCCTAATTCAGTTGATTAAAGTATAGTTATCAATTAGGCATATTTTTAGAGATTTATTGGAATAATTGTGATAAATAGAGAAATTTTTAGTATTTGCATTAATTTGACCTTTGGTGTATTTTTTAGGTGTTTCTAAAGTTGTGAGTCTCCAAATTGAGTGCTATTTAATTAAGTGAAAAGCTAAGTCAGAGCATTACAAATGACAAAGAGGGACCAAAACCCAAATCAGTCTCTAAGGTTGTCAAAATGAGCTATGGATCTATTGCAAAAGCCCACTCTTGATTTGTCACGACCAGTCTTGGGATTTATTTTATATCTGGAGCTTCGGAGGTCCAAATGAAGCAAACATAAGCCCAATTGAACCTTAAGAACCACCTCTACAATTGTTGTGAAGTACTGGAAGCGAGATAAGGCCATTTTAATGGTAAAAAACGGCAATGAAGTCGTTATTTTGGGCTGGATACTCTGTCAGAACCAGTTTCAATTTTTGGCCCATAACTTGGGCTATAGACCTTCGATTTGGGCAAATGAGTACCTGTTGGAAAGCTAAGAAGTAGGGCTACAACTTTCCTAAAGAAGTTAGAGGCAGAATTGCAAGGGAAGTGGCTAAAAATTAGTCGTGATTGCAGAGCAGAGAATCTATCTTTTCGAAATTCAAAAGTTTTCCAAGTTTGTGAATTAGTTTTTTTATTATAAAGACCATCTTTGGTAGCAACAGGGGGAGACATCCATTCAGACCTTCAACACGCCCTCAAAACCTTCATTCTCCATAGTTTTAGGTTTCTCCATTTATTTTTCTTTTGTAAGCCATGAGCGACTAGGTTTCTAAATTCAGTTCAAGGGATTCTAGTTCTTATGCATGATTTGTAAGACTAAGTTATTAATTTAAATTATGTCTTTTTGAATATCTATTGTTTCTTAATTTTATTATTTTTTATCTATTGAATGATTAGCTAAAAAGGCCAATTAGTTAATTGTTTAATGTGATCAATTGCTAGTTCATCTTCATAATCCGTAGTTGTTGTATAAGATTGAATGTGAGTAGCAATTAGGTTTTATTGATTATGATCCAAGTTTTCGATAATAACCTAAGGAAATAATAGAGTGAATTAAATGATTTATGCTTTATAAATCATTGTTCAACTTAACTACTTCCTATTCTTAAAGCAATTATTAATTTGATGAGGATTACTTAATACCAATTCAGTTAATAATTAGAGTCAACAAGAGTGCTGGGCTTGAATTGATGAGTATAGGGATGTTAGGAGTTTTATCTCGCTGTTTGGTAAATCTACGTTAAGTATTCAATAAGAGATAATTGTATTTCTTTTGTCTATCATTGAGTTATGCATTGGAATGCGAATTACCTTGGACTAAAGTTTGTTTAAATTGAGAGTTTTATACCTAAATTTATTTCTTTAATTTCTGAACGTGATTTCTTCTGATTTAGTATTACAACACCCCCCCCCCAACCTTTGTTCTTTTCTTGTTACACAAGTGTACGAAATTTAGTAATTCAGTCTCTAGGGTTTGACCTGGATTACCACTTATTGCAGAAAACATTTCATTACTGGTAATTTCAGTTAATTTTATTTTTTGGTGGAATCGACAACCATCAATGTCGGCACTCCATGTAACCGTACTATCTCAGCTATGTAAATCTCTGCTAATCTTTCCAATGAATAGTCAGTTCTGATAGGTAAGAAATGAGCTAATTTTGTTAATCTATCAACAAACACCCAAATAGTACCATGCTTCTTTTGTGTCAAAGGTAGCCCAGTTACAAAGTCCATGGTAATGCGGTCCCATTTCCACTCTAGTATAGATATGGGTTGTAGTAACCTTGATGGAACCTAATGCTCGGCTTTAACCTACTAGCATGTTAGACATCTGGTCACAAAATCACCAATCTCTTTCTTCATCCTAGGCCACCAATAATGTGCCTTCAAATCATGATACATCTTAGTACTTCCTGGGTGCATAGCATGGAAGCTACTATGTGCCTCTTTTAAGATATTATTCTTCAGTTTCTCATCTCCTAGTACATAGATTCTGCCTTTATAATACAGGCACCCATCTTCTTTCAGCTCATAATCAGTCTCCTTCCCCTCTTTAACGTTGCCCATAATTGTCATCAGCTTTTCATTCTTTATCTGTGCTTCCTGTATTTGTTGTAGCAATCTTGGCTTTACACACAACTTAGCCAAAATAGTCCCATCTAGAACTAAGGATTAGTGAACATTCAGTGTTCTCAAAGCCATCATGGACTTCCTGCTCAGTGCATCAGCCACTATATTTGCCTTTTCAGGGTGATAGTCGATCACATAGTCATAATCCTTAAGGAATTCAATCCATATCCTCTGTCTCAGATTAAGTTCCTTCTGGTTTGGTAAATACTTTAGACACTTGTGATCCATGTATATGTAGCACTCCTCACCATATAGGTAATGCCTCCATATCTTCAATGCAAATATTATTATTGCCAATTCTAAATCATGTGCTGGATAATTCTTTTCATGTGGTCTTAGCTATCTGGAAGCATAAGCAACTACTTTCCCTTCTTGCATTAGAACACACCCAAGTCCATTGTGAGAGGCATCACTGTAGAGCACATAGTCTTTCCCCAACTCTAGTTGTGTCAACACTAGAGCTTCTATGAGCATAGCCTTCAGTTTCTCAAAATTGATTTGACACTTGTCATTCCAGTCAAACTTGACATTCTTATGTAGCAACTTAGTCAGTGGGGTTGTTATAAGGGAGAATCCCTTCATAAATCTCCTATAGTATCTAGCTAACCCCAAGAAGCTTTTGACCTCTGTTACATTTTTGGGAGGCTTCCATTTAACTACTGCTTTAATCTTCTTTGGATCTACCCTGATCCCATCTGTTAATACAATGTGCCCAAGGAAAGATATCTCATCTAACTAGAAGTCACACTTGGACAACTTGGCATACAACTGCTTTTCCCACAGTGTCTGTAGTACTACTCTCAAGTGTTCATCATGCTCCTTCTGGCTCTTAGAATACACCAGAATATCATCTATAAAGACTACAATGACTGATCTAAGTAGGAATGAAAGATACAGTTCATGAGGTCCATGAAAGCTGCTGGTGCATTCGTCAGCCCAAATGGCATCACTAGGAACTCATAGCATCCATACCGGGTCCTGAAAGCAATTTTTGGCACATCTATCTCCTTTACCCTTAACTGATGGTAGCCTGATCTGAGATCTATTTTGGAGAATACACCGGCTTCCTTCAGTTGATCAAACAAGTCATCTATCCGTGGTAAAGGATATTTGTTTCTCACAATCACCTTATTCAGCTACTGGTAGTCTATACAAAGCCAGAGGGTACCATCTTTCTTTTTCACAAATAGCACTAGTGCTCCCCATGGTGACACACTTGGGTGTATAAAGCCCTTATCCAGTAGTTCTTGTAACTGAACTTTCAACTCTTTCAGTTCACTAGGTGCCATCCTATATGGAGTAATGGAAATCGGCAAGACTCCAAAGATAACCTCTATAGCAAACTCTACCTCTCTCTCTGGTGGCAAACCCAGCAACTCTTCTGGAAAATATATCAAAAAAATCACATACAGTGGGGATGTTTAGAAAGCTCGGGCTAGTCTTCCTGGTGTCAACCACATGCACTAAGAAAGCCTCACAGCCCTTCCTTATTAATCTCCTAGCTGCTGTGGCTAATATAATGGTAGAAAGACAACTCGTTCCTTCATCCACAACTATAATCTCATCCCCATCTGTTGTCCGTAATGAAATCCTCTTCAACCGATAGTCTACCATCACCTGCTGACGTGATAACCAATCCATTCCTAGTATCACATTAAACTCATGGAATGGTAGTTCAATCAGGTCAGCTAGAAACTCATAACCCTGTTTCCTCAGAGGAAAACCCTTATAGACCTTCTTCACCATGACACTATGGCCTAAAGGGTTAGTAACTTATATGTCCTCCTCTAACTCCCCTATTTGCACCCCTCTATCGATTGGCGGTGTAATTCACACATATGAATGTGTGGAGCCAGGATCAATTAGTGCACATACTAACATGTCATAAAGAGAAAATGTACCTCTAATGATATATGCTAGATCTGGCTCCTCCCGAGCCCTCATAGCACAAGCATGAGGTGCTACCCTGACCTCCTGCCTCTGGACTGTCTCTACAGTAGGCCTCTGTGATGGACTAGCTGTATTAGGCCTCACAGGTCTTCTACCCCTCTGTGCTGCCAGGGTAGACCTCTCTATCTATGGTGGAGCAATGGGAGCACTAGCACTCCTTTGTGGATAATCCTTCAAGAAGTGATCTGTAGACCCACATTTGAAGCATCCCCTAGTCAATAGTCTACACTCTCCTCAGTGGCTCCTTCTACAATGTGTACAAGCTAGTATTGGGGCTAATCCCTATATAACTGCACCTGGAGAACTACCCACTGATGCACCAGACTATCCTCCTCTCCTAGAAGCAAATCAAAATCTCTGCCTCTTACCTCGATCCTGAGTCTAACCCTGAAACTCCTTGGGCTTCTTACTATCAGTGGCTACTGAACTAGATTGACAAGATCCAGAACCCCTCTTACGATGCCTGTCCCTCTTAAACTGCTCCTCATCTCTGAATCTCTCCACATCCAGAGCTAATGCTACTAACAAAGAAAAGTCGGTGAAGTGGTGAGATCTAACTATCAGTCTAATGCTATCATTCAATCCATCCTCAAACCTCTTGCATTTATTAACCTCTGTGGGCATTATTTGCAATGCATATCCACTAAGTCTCACAAATTCTCGCTCATATTCGGAGACTGTAAGCTGCCTCAGTGCTAGGAATTCTCTTCTTCTAGCCTCTAAGTATACATGGCTGATATATTTCTTTTTGAACTCTGCCAAAAAGAAATTCCAAGTGATCTGTGCAGGCTGTATCACTCTCGACACTGTCACCCACCACCAATACACATCTTCCTAAAATAGTGACACAAATGACTCCAACCGCTACTGGGGTACAGCAGTCAGCCAGTAATACCCTCTCTGTCCTCTCCAGCCAGTACTCTACGGTAGTTGGATCATCCTCCTTCTTACCCTTGAAATCAATTGCCCCATATTTCCGCAGTCTCTCTAATGGGGACCTCTCAGATAGGTTGCATCGTAGGGGTGGTGGTGGCTATACAGGTGGTTACGGCTATACAGGTGGTGGTGGCTGTGACTGAGGTATGGCTCTAGTAACCTGATGGAGTAGCTGTGTCATCTGTTCCAAGAAGGCCTGTTGTGCTCTACCCACAGCACCCAAAGATGACTCAACTCTACTGCCTCACTCCGTACTAGGAGCAGGTGCAGGTGCGTGACTCTTTACCTCCTCCTTGATTGGTTTAGGAGAACCGTGCTCTGAAGGATCAAATGCCATCAATCCTATAAAACAGACAAATAATAGATCTGCATTAGTGTCAACTCGACTCTAATTAAAGGCCCATGCATGTTATGCAAACTATTTCTTTCTATCTATCTAGGTCTAGGATCGCCTTAACCATTGCTCTAATACCACTAAATGTGATGCCTCTTACCCGTCTATAGTATAGCCGAGCAAAGCGTGCCACATTCAGTGTCGGAGTACCCTATCTTATCCTGTCCTATCCATTGTTAATTTTAAATATGATTTATTCATGTGTGGAATTTTTTTTTTTATCACAATTTACTTCTGTGGAGACTCAGGCAGAGTCTCCTCTATTTTATTAACATCTGGCGGGTTCCAATATTTGCCTATCAACATAATCATATTCTACTCATTTCTTTATTATCATGTCATTCACAAATTCTCATGTAATTTCAAGAAAAAGATATATTTCCTGCATGTGGAAATCCATACACAAAAATTTACAAATTTTATTTACAACACCAAAATATAACTACGTGATGTTTATATACAATAAACCAAAATACTAAGTCTAATACATGGGCCCTACCAACAAAATACAAAATGCTGAGGTGACTCTGAACAGTGGCAAATTTGGTTAAAGATCTGTCAGAACACTACTACTATTCTCATGTAATTTCAAGAAAAAGATATATTTCCTGCATGTGGGAAATCCATATACAAAAATTTATAAATTTTATTTACAACACCAAAATATAACTACATGATGTTTATATACAATAAACCAAAATACTAAGTCTAATACATGGGCCCTACCAACAAAATACAAAATGCTGAGGTTACTCTGAACAGTGGCAAATTTGGTTAAAGCTCTGTCAGAACACTACTACTGCTGCTGCTACTGTGACTGTGTCTGGTCTCCAATACCTACGCGATGGAAAACCAATGCGCTAAGCGAATTGCTTAGTGGTGCATAATTATAAAGAAAAGTAACTAAATAATTAAAATAATTATTCTATGATTAATTTCATAAAATCTAAGTTATTTATGAATTTTCTGCACTTTGGGAACAATTAGATTTAATAGTATCTTTTCTATTCATTTCTCTTATTTTTAGTCTTAATTAATTCATAACAGTGTCCATGTAACATCCTCATTTTCTTTGTCCGTACATTCTACTGTTCCGATGACTAATGTCTGCCCCAGAAAGTCGGAATGTCTGGAACTACACTTCAGTGATAATGAATAGACATATAACGATGAAATAAATAAGAAGAAAATGCAAGAAAAATCAAAGACAAATGAAAGAGAGAAAATGAAGCTAAGTTAAACGAGCCGACACCGCAACGATGGGTGACAGCACTAGGAAGGCCATTGCAAACCCCAAGACCATGGGGAACCCTCATAATTTAATTTCGAGATGTAAGTAAAGTTTTATTGAAATATAATTGACACTAGAAATATCAAAAGAAAAATTAATAAATTAGTACAAAGAAAAATGAAAAATCGAGAAACAGACAAAAATCGGTGTTACCGAAAAATCGGGAATATAACCCGAAGTGGGGTATTTTAGTCATTTGACACCTAGAGTTGCCTTTTGACCTAAATGTCCATTAAAAATAAATGATATTGCACTTAGGAAATGTCATGAAAAATTAAAATGGGATACAATATGTAAATAGTGAAAGAATTGAGCTAAATGTGCAAATTAGGAAACTTTTAAATCATTAAACATTAATTTATTGGTTAGTGCTCCACTAACCTTAAATAAATGGGATATATCAAAGTGGAATTGGGCAGAAATCATCATCTTCAAGCTTGGGAAATAACCAGCCAAAATTATCTCCATGGAAGTCCACCATAGCCAAACTCCCTCCATCACCATGCAACCATGATCAAGCCCTCATTTCACCATAGTTTCTTCATCAAAGCTTGCACACACAGCTTGGGCAGTATGTTGGAAGCAAAAGGAAGAGGATTTGATGAAGTTTTGGTGAAGCTCAAAAAAGTTTAGTGCTAATTTTTCATCCCTTGCTTCATTAAAGTTGGTATTAAGGTTGAGATGAGTTGGATGGTGAAGAAATTTGAAGGATTCGATGAGTTATTGATAGATTCAATTTTGGACAGCCATGAAAGTTTATTGTAGTTGAGTTTTTCTTACCTCTAATGGATGAAAATTAAGGTTGATTAACTTAAATAGAAGTGGTAGTAAGTGAATATCCAATGATGTGCATGTTAGTGCTTGAATTAAGGGTTTGAATATGGGTCTTGATGCTTTGGCAAACTGCCATATTTGGCAGCCTATTAAATCATGAATTTGTGTGTGAATATGTAGTTTATTAATGAAATATGCTACTATTAAATTGTGGGTAGTATGTGTAAGTGATATTGAAGTATGATTATGTTGAAGTGTATGTGTAATATTGACATTGAGATATGTTGAATTTTGGTGGAAGGGAATGTTGAACTTAATAGTGAATTCTGTGCATTAAGCACTTGAATATTCTACCCAAAATTGTTGCTGGAATTGTGTACCATATATATATGGAAGTGTCATTGATTGAATATTGAAGTAATAAGGAGGAGAAGGAATATCAAATTGGAAGTGTATGTGCTTTGTGCAGGTTGTGTATTGAAGGCAATACCTAAATTAGGCCATAAGTGTCAAACTGTGAACCCAATTGGTATGAAGCCAATGGGGGGTGAAACTAGACACCAAATAGGCCAACTTTCATGTAGAAATGTTGTCAAAATTCTGCCAAGAAACTAACCTTAAAAATGACCAAATCCGGAATAGCAACCTTGCAACCCAGATTTTTGACCATATGAATAGTAGTCCTTAGGATGACCATAACTCACTCAAAACAGGTCCAATTGACCTAAACTTTTTACCATGGTTAGTTTAGACATAGATCTACAATTCTTATGAAGACACCAAAGCCCAGAAATGGCCATAACCAAGTCAAATGGCTTGCAAAAATTCAGGTACAAAAACTGCCGAACCAAAAGTGACCTAAAATTGACCAAATTTTGCACTAAAGGTGCAATCTGTCCAACATTGGTAAATTGACCATATCTTGGTCTACACAACTCAGAATGACCTGAAATTTTGCCCCGCGTGCAATAAGACATAGATCTACAAGTTTGTAGTTTGGACCAAAACCCAAAAACCAAGGGAACTAGGTCGTCCGGCTAGGTCAAAATAGTACACCGAAATCCGGTAAATTGCAATAAAATGCAATACACTTGGAAATGAAATTGGTAACATATACCAACACTAAAGTGCTATAAAATGTGACATATTGGTAACATTAGAATTGACTCACATAGAATGCATCAAGAGTGAACATTATAGGTTGACTAATGAAATGAATTGAAGGGAATAGTACCAGAGAAATAGGACTTTAAGCTAGACAAATCTAGCACACAAAAATTGAGAAATTGACCAAATTTTGCACCAAAGGTGCAATCTGTCCAACTTTAGTAAATTGACCATATCTTGGTCTATACAACTCATAATGACCTAAAATTTTGCCCCGAGTGCAATAAGACATAGAGCTACAATTTTGCTTCTTTGACCCAAAGCTAAAAACCAAGGAAAATAGGACTTTAAGCTAGACCAATCTAGCACACTAAAATTGAAAATTAGTAATTACATAAAATGATGCTTGAAGTGATTTGGCAACGAATGCCAACTTGTGAAAAGGGTAAATTGCATTGTATTGACAACATATTGAATTGTAAATTGTGACATGTTGATGCTAGAATCAACCAATCCATGATGCATAAAAAGGTCAATAATTTTATTGACCAGTGAAAGGCATAAAGATGTATAAACACTATGAATAAAGAATTAAATATGTAACATTGTAATATGCCTTAATTTGCCTAATTGACTAGTTTGGATAGGTTGGCATGCCAATAGGATTCTGACAGCTGTTCTGTAAATGACTTTATGTCATACTGTGTTTTATGGCTTATTATGCTATACTATGATTTTAATAGCCTATGGCTATACAGATTGTGTTATTATACTCGGCTTAATGCTTGATTGATTATATGGCTTTTTAGCCACACTGTTTGCACGCCGGGAGATACTTTGTGACCGATGGTGTGATAGCCCGAGGTATTAGGTACCCAGTGCTAGTATATCCATTTATCCAATCTGGTCATTGTATAGGCTATATGGGCAGTCATTTAAAACATTATTCAATTTAGGAAGCTAAGTTAAGTTAAGTATAATGAAATTTCAGTACAATTAAATTAAGTATTGAATAAATGAGTAAAAGAGATCAGCAAAAGAAACATAACAAAAATATAAATTGTAGAACAGTAGAGACTTGAAATACAATATAGTTAGAATAATTTGTATACTGGGTAGTATTACTGAAAAGTTATAAACTAAGCATTTCCAAAGAGGAACAAACTAGTACATAAGATCATTGATACTGGAAGTACCATACCAAATTAAATTGATTCCTGAATATTTGAATTATGATTTATTTCTTTCTTTATTTGTATATATTATTTCTTGTTATAATATTACACCACTAAGCAGAAATGCTTAGTGCGATGAAATTTCTTCCTCGCGCAGGTACTGAAGGTAAAACCAGTAGACTGTCGACTGAGATTTTTGGAGTCCAGATCTGCAGAAGTGTCAGAAGAGTTCAAGATTGTCACCTCCTCAGCAATGCATGTAGATAGGGCTCATAATTATACATGTTATGTATTTTGTTCATTCTAAGTATATTATAATTTCATTTGTATATCCTGTACTTGACAAATTTATGTACTTAATTGGAAAATTATATGAGTTAATGAAATGTAAGAATTCTGATGTCTGAATTGATTGTCTAATCATAATGATTCTGAATGAGATTGAGTTTAAGAAATTTTGAGAAACTGATGAGATATTATTGAGATAAATTGAGCTATGAATTTGAATATGTTGTGAATTGTCTTTGGCAGTTCGGAAGAATCATAGTCCAAATTACAGCTGACACTTTGTCAGATTATCGTTAAAATTTTTGAAATTCCAAATTAGTTAGATTTTGATAAAATTAAAAATAGCCTAAACCTTAAATAAAGTTTTTAAATAAATAAATCAAGGACTGTAATGAAATTAGATAAGATCAGGTGCTCCGGCACTCCGTGTAACACACTTTGCTTGGCTACACTGTAGACGGGTGAGGGGTGTTACAGTCCAAGTAACCTATAACAGACTATAAGTGCTGGATACACTAGAGTATACTAGTTAGACAACCATACGTCTACCCTGTATATAACTGTCATGTTAGGCATAAGGTCAGCGAGCAGGCTTTTAAAGCCAGAAATGAAATTAGGCATAATGGCTAACGGGTAGGCATATAGCTTGTAGAACAATCATATCAGACATATTTTGTCGATCAATGATTATTCATATAGGCAGTACTGCTATCTGTAGTCCTTAATTAGTATACCAATCGATCCAAGTTATATATTTAAGCCTAGGTTTACTTTGGGCAATTAAGCATTATCAATTACTTATTAGAATTTTATATCAATTTGTAGTGGGAAAGTGGGTCCCACATATCTATTTCATGTAATTTAGTGTTTAGCAACATATGAGGGTTAAAACCCTACCATAAAATATTTGTCTTGTGAACCTTTTTTTAGGTTCATTTTTAATGTCTTAACTTTATCTATCAATTTGATCAATTTGTGGCCACTGTTTGGCCATACTTCCTTCATGGAAGTTGTTCCTCTATGTCTTGTCTTTGTTTTCCCTTTTTGAATCATGTCATTTGGATTTCTAGAACTCAAGTTATGGTGAAATAACCATAACTGGTTCATTTCTTAATTCTGGTTCCTTAACTAGGCAGCTTTTGGACTTAGACTTTACCTAATTAATTTAATAGGTTGCAGCCACTTTTAGTGTAACATCCTCATTTTAGCTAGTTTGTACAGTCTACTGTTTCGGTGACCAGTATCGGTCCGGACAGCTAGAACATTCGGAAAATTATTTAAATTAAATTAAGGAACCAAAAATTAACTCAAATATTAATCAGAAAAAAAATTTAGGAAAAATTATAAAATAATTCTTGGGACTCTAGAGAAGGGTCATTGAGGTTCTTATGGCATTAGAATGCCAAGAAAATACTTAGAAAAATTTTTCAATCGGTACAGACAATTTTGACCCGTTAAGCCAAACAGAGGGCATTTTGGTCATTTCATCTTCAAAGATGATTTTTGGGCCAACTTGTCCAGTTAAATAAATAATTTATATAACATAAAATATAATTAAATGTCGTTAAAAATTTAATTGAAATTAATTGGACAAGAAAATGAAAGAAAAATAGATTTATGACATCATCATGATGTCATTAAAAACTCACCCAACCAACCCAATGTTGACACATGACATAAGTTTACTCAAAAGAGACAAATGGGCTGGAAAAGGAACAAAAAAAAATCAGAATTCTTCTCCCTTTCTCCTTCCTTACGTGACATACCCACCATAGCCACATTTTCAAGCTTTTTCAAAGCTTGATTTCACTAGTTCTCACCCCACTAAACCCTAAACTCCCAACACAAAAAAGTGTTCTTGCATCTTGGAGATTCTTTTGGGAGCAAAAAGAACAGGAAAATAAGAGCTTTAGCAAGTGGGAAAATCTCACTCCTTTGAGGTTAGTGACCTAACCATGAATTTTTCTTTAAATTCATGTTAAGAACATTGAATATGGGTAAATTGCAAAGAAAAATTATTGAATACCATTTGGATGGAAACCCTAGATTCATGGCAGCCATGGTTAGGATTTGTTTGTAGTGAGTTAATGAAGTTAAAAGACCATCATGGCAGCCCACAATATGTACCCACTAAGTGGATTGATGAAATGCAAGTTAAATGCATGATTTGAGATGTTAGGGTTAGGGTTTGGGTATAAAATGGAGACTTGAATCATGTAATTATGAAAGTGAGTTTTAATGGTCAATTATTGACCATTTTGTTATGTGTAAACAAGAAATGAGGTGGTTTGATTAGTGGGAATTGCAGTTGGTGTGGCTGCGCAAGGTGATCTGCAGAATTGGACATGAGTCCAGCAGGTTTGGGCAGTCATAACTTGAATTGTAGAGGTTTAATTGGTGCAAGGCCAATTGGACATGAAACTAGACACATAATGGCACAACTTTGGTGAAGAAACCATGCCCATAAAACCAAACCAAGTGGACCAAAAGCTTGCCCTAATCCAGGTGAACTGCAGTCTGTTTCTGCAGAATGACCAAATGAACAGTGATTGTTCATTTGGCCATAACTCAATGTAGAATGGTCCAATTGATCTGAAATTTTACCAGAAACAATTTGAGATATAGACCAACAACTTTCATGAAGAAACATAACCCAAATTATGACCAGAACCAATCCAACAAGTGAGTTGCAATCACTATTCACTGCACTGTAGATATGGTCAGTCCAGAAAAATTTCAATCCGGCCAGTTGTGGTTTTTGGACCATAACTTGAGCTACAAAACTCCAAATGGAGTAATTCAAAAAAGGAAATTAAACTAGACAAAATAAGGAACAACTTTCATGTTGATCATTTTGCCAAATTCCCACTACAAAAATGACAAATGGAACAATAAAAATAAGGTATGAAAACTGAAAATTCTGCTCAATTAACTTTAAGCCTACAAATGGTATTGGCAACCAATACCAACAAATTTCAAATGCAAAATGTCGTATGTTGGGAGTATAAAAACCAATATACCTATTGTCTATGCAAAAGTCAACATTTTGGTTGACTAATGAAGTGAATAGTAATATCAAAACTTGAAATTCAAAAATTGTAAAACTCAAAAGTGTAAAATGCCCTAGTATACCTAACAAGATTGGTTTGGATAGCTTGGCATGCCAATAGGGTTCTATTAGCAGTACTGCATATGGCTTCATGCCATTCTGTGTTTCATGGCTTTCCCATGCCATTCTATGAAATAATAGCCTTTGGCTATGTTATTTGAGTTGATGTGCTTGGGTTTTGATCCAGATAATTATTACAGCTTATTAGCTGTTCTGTTGTACATCGGGAGACACAATGTGACCGATGGTGTGATGGTCCGAGGTACTTAGTACCCAGTGCCAGTTTACCCGTTTATCCAGTCCAGTCAACTAGTATGGGTTACTCGGGCAATGATAATAAACCTTATCAAATTTTAAGTGAATAATACTACAAATAATACTAGAAATTAAGTCTACAATAAAATGAAATCATACATTTTGCATAATTATTTTATTTTATTTTATTTTATATTGTCATCACTAAGCAGAACTGCTTAGCGCGTTGCTTTTGCCACGCGCAGGTACTGGAGACCTAGCTGGGGAGCCCAGCAGACATCAGACGGGGTGAGCCTTCAGAGCTGCATCCGTGGTCCGGAGTCACCTCACATCTGCACTGCATATTGTAGGACATTAGGACTATAGGTGGCCCTTTTGTATTTTTGCATTTTGTATTAGTTTGGATTGTAACTATAAACTCCTGTAATTATGTATTCATGTAAATATATGAAATTTCATATTATTGAGATTTTCTGCATAATGTATGTTGATAAATGAAATGTTGAGAATTATTTGTGAATATGCTTCAAGTGATGAAGTGAACAGAAAAGCTTTGAAAATAGTATTGTGATTTTGAGATTGACTTGAATGTATATAATGGAGTTTGGATTTGGAAATTATTTTGGAAGTGTTTTTAAACAGGTTCAGAAGAACTGTTTTTCCAATTTACAGCCGGCACTCTACCCGATTTTCTATAAAATTGTGGATCAATTCAGATTTATCTAAATTGAAAAATAAATGAATTATAAAGGGATAAATTGTAATAGAAACATAAATTGGTGCTCTGGCACACTGAGTGACATAACTTGCTCGGCTACACTGTAGAGGGGTAAGAGGTGTCACATTTAGTGGTATCAGAGCATCGATTTAGGCGTTTTTGAGCCTAGATAGAGTGCATACCATTGCATTGCATTTGTAAGTGTTGAGGTGATGCTGATGCAGATCTGCTTATTTTCTTATTTTGAATAGGATATGGATCCTACTTCGCAAGGAGCAGTTGAGGAAGAGGTGGAGAGTCGTGCTCCACTAATGGCTGAATCTGGGGGCAGGATAGAATCTACTCCACCAGCAGCTGAGGCACTTGCCGAACCTCAGTTTGCACTATTTCAACAAATGACCGAGTTTTACCGACAAATGATGGGGGCAATTCCACCACCATAACCACAGCCACAACCTCTACCAGTACCACAGAAATCTCATTTGGAGAAATTGAGGAAGCATGAGGCTGTAGACTTCTTTGGGAAGAGGGAAGATGATCCCATGGCCGCAGAAAATTGGTTGGATAGAACAATCAAAGTGCTGAAACAGCTAAACTGCACCCCCGAGCAGAACCTGGTGGGTGCTGTGTCCCTACTTCAGGATGATGCATATCAGTGGTGGGACACAGTAACCAGTGAGGTGCAACCTAAACGAATCACCTGGGAATTCTTCCTCACAGAGTTCAGGATGAAATATATTAGCAAAGTGTATTTAGAAGAGCGAAGAAGGGAATTTATCAGTCTGAGACAGAGACAGTTGTCCGTGGCTGAGTATGGGCGTGAATTTGTCAGACTGAGCAAATATGGGAGGGAGATAGTCCCTACAAAGGCAGAGAGGTGCAGACAGTTTGAAGAAGGGCTTAATGACAACATCAAAGTCATGATCACAGCAATGGAGATCACGGATTTTTCTAAACTGGTAGATGCAGTATCAAAAGTGGAAAGGGTTAGAATCAATGAACAAAATAGAAGTGAAAGACAGCAGAAGAGGGGTCCGGGTCAATCCAGTACCTTTTTTGCTCCCAGCAAGAAGAGTAAGGGTCCTCCTGCTCAGAGTTCAGGACCATCACAGGGTCAGGGTCAGTCTCAGGGGCCTAAACCACAGTTCACACCTAGGAGAGGCCAGTCCACACTATCAATGGGCAGAGCTCCAGGGACGGTGTTTAGGGGACCAGCCCCTGCATCTTCTGCTTGTCGCATTTATCGAGTGGCATAAGGGGAATGTTGGCGAGTGACCGTGCATGCTTACGGTGTGGATCGGCGAACACGGATCAAGAATTGTCCGAAGAGGACTACTACTGTTGCTCCAACACAAACTGACAGACCTGCTCCTGCACCACAAAGGGGTAGGAAGCTCGGTAAACCTGAGGCAGCTGGTCCATCACTGAGGCCTACATCCAAGTCAGCTGAGAGGCCAAACACTAGAGTACCAGCCAGGGCCTATGCCATCAGAGCTCAGGAAGAGCAAGATGCCCCGGATGTCATCAGGGGTACGTTTTCCCTCTACAACACTTCTGTACATGCATTGGTAGATCCAAGATCCACTCATTCCTACATTTGCATGAAACTACCCATAGAGAGAGGAGTTCCAATAGAGGAGAGTGATCAAGACATTCTGGTCACAAATCTACTAGGGCATAGTGTGGTAGTGAATAAAGTGTATAAAGGTTGCCCATTGAGGACTCAGGGGTATGAATTCTCGGCAGACCTAATTGAGTTGCCCTTCCACGAGTTTGATGTGATTTTGGGTATGGACTGGTTGTCACATCATCAGGCAATAGTTGATTGCAAATTGAAGAGGATTCCTTTAACACTTATGAGGGTAATGAGATCACTGTTGTGGGTGAAAGGATAGATTTTTGGTCCAATGTTATCTCAGCCACGGTTGCAAGAAGATTGATGAGAAAAGGCTGTGAAGCTTACCTAGCACACGTGGTTGATACTAGGCAGGCTAAGCGAAACTTGGGTGACATACCCACAGTAAGAGACTTCCCAGATGTATTTCCTGAAGAGTTGCCTGGTTTACCACCAGAAAGGGAAGTCGAGTTTGCTATTGAGGTAATGCCGGGTACAGCACCCATTTCTATTGCTCCTTATAGGATGGCACTCACTGAATTGAGGGAGTTGAAAACTCAGTTGCAAGAGTTGCTTGATAAGGGGTTCATACGCCCCAGTGTGTCACCATGGGGAGCTCCGGTGTTGTTTGTGAAGAAAAATGATGGAACCTTGAGATTGTGTATTGATTACCGGTAGTTGAACAAAGTAACTGTGAAGAACAAATATCCATTGCCCAGAATCGACGATTTGTTTGATCAGTTGAAAGGAGCTGGTGTATTTTCAAAAATTGATCTCAGATCAGGGTATCATCAGTTGAGGGTAAAGGATGCAGATGTGTCAAAAACTACATTCAGAACTTGGTATGGGCACTATAAATTTTTAGTGATGCCGTTTGGGTTAACAAATGCACCAGCAGCATTTATGGACCTTATGAACCGTATCTTTCATCCATATTTAGATCGGTTTGTAGTGGTCTTTATTGATGATATTCTGGTGTATTCCAAGACCAGGGAAGAACATGATGAACATTTGAGGATTGTTCTGCAAACCCTGCGAGAAAAGAAGATGTATGCTAAGTTGTCCAAATGTGACTTCTGGATGAGTGAAATCTCTTTCCTTGGACACATAGTATCAGCAGAGGGGATTAGAGTAGATCCCAAAAAGATAGAAGCAGTGATGGAATGAAAGCCTCCCAGAAATACAACTGAGATCAGAAGTTTCTTGGGGCTAGCTGGGTATTACAGAAGATTTGTAAAAGGGTTCTTTCTTATAGCTGCTCCAATGACCAAGTTATTGCACAAGAATGTGAAATTTGGCTGGAACGGCAAGTGCCAAGCCAGTTTTGAGAGACTGAAGGCAATGTTGACAGAAGCACCAGTGTTAACACAGCCAGTGTCGAGAAAAGACTTTGTGGTCTACAGTGATGCCCCACATAATGGGCTAGGGTGTGTATTGATGCAAGAAGGGAAAGTGGTCGCCTATGCTTCCAGGCAGTTAAGGCCACATGAACAGAGCTACCCTACTCATGACCTGGAGTTAGCAGCAATTATCTTCGCACTGAAGATATGGAGGCATTATTTATATGGTGAAAAATGCTACATCTATACAGACCACAAGAGTCTAAAATATTTGCCAACTCAGAAGGAGCTTAATCTTAGATAGAAGCGATGGATTGAGTTCCTCAAGGACTATGATTGTGTGATAGATTATCATCCTAGAAAGGCAAATGTAGTTGCTGATGCTTTGAGCAGGAAGTCCATCATAGCTTTAAGATCACTAAATGCCTGTCTGTCCTTAGCTCAAGATGGAGCTATTTTGGCTGAGTTACAAGTGAGGCCAATCCTACTACAGCAGATACAAGATGGGCAGAGGGCAGATGAAAAACTAATGGCCATTGTGGGAAAAATTCCTAAGGGGAAGGAAACTGAATATGAGGTGAAAGCAGATGGGTGTCTGTACTACAGAGGAAGAGTGTGTGTACCAGATGATGGGGAACTGAAGAATAGTATTCTGAAAGAAGCACACACTAGTGCTTATGCTATGCACCCGGGGAGCACAAAAATGTATAATGATTTGAAGCCTCAATATTGGTGGCCTGGTATGAAGAGGGATATAGCTGACTATGTGACTAAGTGTTTGACATGTCAGCAAGTCAAAGCAGAATATCAAGTTCCATCAAGATTGCTACAGCCTATAAGCATACCTGAATGGAAATGGGACCAGGTCACTATGGATTTTGTTAGTGGTCTACCTCTCACCCAAAGGAAGCATGATACAGTGTGGGTGATAGTGGATAGATTGACAAAGTCAGCACATTTTCTGCCAGTTAGGACTGATTACTCACTGGAGAAGCTAGCAGATTTGTATATCAGTGAAATAGTTAAACTGTATGGAATCCCACTTTCCATCATATCAGACCGAGACCCAAGGTTTACATCGAGATTCTGGAAAAAGTTGCAAGAAGCCTTGGGCACATAACTCCGTTTTAGCACGACTTTTCATCCCCAGACGGATGGACAGTCAGAACGAGTAATCCAGGTAAACCTAAGAACTAATTAAATTTTCGCAATTAATAAATTGAAATGATAGTAATACTGTGAATTATGTGATAGATCTTGGAGGATATGCTAAGGAGTTGTGTCATTGAGTTTGAGGGGAGTTGGGATAGATACCTCCCACTGGCAGAATTCGCATATAATAATAGCTACCAAGCCAGCATTCAAATGGCTCCGTATGAAGCACTGTATGGGAGGAAATGTAGAACCCCAGTGTGTTGGACTGAGTTGGGTGAAGATAAGCTGGTAGGACCAGACCTGGTGAAACAGGCTGAGGAAAAAGTGAAGATAATCAAAGCTAACTTGAAGGTTGCCTCAGATAGACAGAAATCTTATGCCGACTTGAAGAGAAAAGAAATAGAGTATACAGTTGGTGATAAAGTGTTTCTCAAAGTCTCACCATGGAAGAAAGTACTGAGGTTTGGTAGAGAGAGTAAGTTAAGCCCTAGGTTCATTGGCCCATATGAAGTCATTGAACGTATGGGACCAGTGGCCTATCGGCTAGCTTTACCACCAGAACTGGATAAAATTCATAATGTATTCCATGTTTCCATGCTGAGAAGATATCGCTCAGACCCTTCACATGTCATTTCCATGGAAGAGATTGAAATCCAACCGGACTTGACATATACAGAAGAACCTATACAGATCCTAGCTCGGGAAGTGAAGGAACTGAGAAATAAACAAATTCCACTAGTGAAAGTGCTTTGGAGGCACCACAACACTTAAGAGGCAACTTGGGAAAGTGAAGAGATAATGAGGCAACAGTTCTCTCAACTGTTTGTATCAGGTAAATTTCGAGGACGAAATTTTTATTAGAGGGGAAGAGTTGTAACATCCTCATTTTAGCTAGTTCGTACTGTCTACTGTTCCGGTGACCAGTGTCGGTCCGAACAGCTAGAACATTCGGAAAAATATTTAAACTCAAGTAAGGAACCAAAAATTAACTCAAATATTAATCAGAAAAAAAATTTAGGAAAAATTATAAAATAATTCTTGGGAGTCTAGAGAAGGGTCATTGAGGTTCTTATGGCATTAGAATGCCAACAAAATACTTAGAAAAATTTTTCAATCGGTGCAGACAATTTTGACCCGTTAAGCCAAACGGAGGGAATTTTGGTCATTTCGTCTTCAGAGATGATTTTTGGGCCAGCTTGTCCAGTTAGATAAATAATTTATATAACATAAAATATGATTAAATGTTGTTAAAAATTTAATTGAAATTAATTGGACAAGAAAATGAAAGAAAAATGGATTTATGACATCATCATGATGTCATTAAAAACTCACCCAACCAACCCAATGTTGACACATGGCATAAGTTTACTTAAAAGAGACAAATGGGCTGGAAAAGGAACAAAAAAAAAAAATCAGACTTCTTCTCCCTTTCTCCTTCCTTACGTGACCTACCCACCATAGCCACATTTTCAAGCTTTTTCAAAGCTTGATTTCACTAGTTCTCACCCCACTAAACCCTAAACTCCCAACACAAAAAAGTGTTCTTGCATCTTAGAGATTCTTTTGGGAGCAAAAAGAAGAGGAAAACAAGAGCTTTAGCAAGTGGGAAAATCTCACTCCTCATGTTAAGAACTTTGAATATGGGTAAATTGCAAAGAAAAATTGTTGAATACCATTTGGATGGAAACCCTAGATTCATGGAAGCCATGGTTAGGGTTTGTTTTTAGTGAGTTAATGAAGTTAAAAGACCGTCATGGCAACCCACAATATGTACCCACTAAGTGGATTGATGAAATGCAAGTTAAATGCATGATTTGAGATGTTAGGGTTAGGGTTTGGGTATAAAATGGAGACTTGAATCATGTAATTATGAAAGTGAGTTTTAATGGTCAATTAGTGACCATTTGGTTATGTGTAAACAAGAAATGAGGTGGTTTGATTAGTGGGAATTGGAGTTGGTGTGGCTGCCCAAGGTGACCTGCAGAATTGGACATGAGTGCAGCAGGTTTGGGCAGCCATAACTTGAATTGTAGAGGTTCAATTGGTACAAGATGAATTGGCCATGAAACTAGACACATAATGGCACAACTTTGGTGAAGAAACCATGCCCATAAAACCAAACCAAGTGGACCAAAAGCTTGCCCTAATCCGGGTGAACTGCAGTCTATTTTTGCAGAATGACCAAATGAACAGTGATTGTTCATTTGGCCATAACTCAATGTAGAATGGTCCAATTGACCTGAAATTTTACCAGGAACATGTTGAGATATAGACCAACAACTTTCATGAAGAAACCTGACCCAAATTATGACCAGAACCTATCCAACAAGTGAGTTGCAGTCACTATTCACTGCACTGTAGATATGGTCAGTCCAGAAAAATTTCAATCCGGCCAGTTGTGGTTGTTGGACAATAACTTGAGCTACAAAACTCCAAATGGAGTAATTCGAAAAAGGAAATTAAACTAGACAAAATAAGGAACAACTTTCGTTGATCATTTTGCCAAATTCCCACTGCAAAAATGACAAATGGAACAATAAAGATAAGGTATGAAAACTGAAAATTCTGTTCAATTAACTTTAAGCTTAGAAATGGTATCGGCAACCAATACTAACAAATTTTGAATGCAAAATGTGGTATGTTGGGAGTATAAAAACCAATATACCTATTGTCTATGCAAAAGTCAACATTTTGGTTGACTAATAAAGTGAATAGTAACATCAAAACTTGAAATTCAAAAATTGTAAAACTCAAAAGTGTAAAATGCCCTAGTATACCTAACAAGATTGGTTTGGATAGCTTGACATGCCAATAGGGTTCTGTTAATAGTACTGCATATGGCTTCATGTCATTCTTTGTTTCATGGCTTTCCCATGCCATTCTGTGAAATAATAGCCTTTGGCTATGTTATTTGAGTTGATATGCTTGGGTTTTGACCCAGATAATTATTACAGCTTATTAGCTGTTCTATTGCACACCGGGAGACACAATGTGATTGATTGTAACACCCTCCCTGTAGCAATTTCGTACATTCTACTGTTCCGGTGATCGGTGTCGGTCCGGACAGCTAGAATGTCTGGAAAAATATTTAAACTAAAATGAGGAACTATAATTAACTCAAATATTAATAAGAAAAATTTAGGAAAAATTTTAGAAATAAAATACAACCAAGTTAAATGAGCCGGTGCCCTAGCGATGGGTAACCTAGTGAGAAGTTGCAGTTCTCGCAACTAGAAGCCCTAGGCCTAGGGGAAAAAATTATAAAATAATTTTTGGGACTCCAGAGAAGGGTCATTGAGGTTCCTATGGCATTAGAATGCCAAGGAAATATTTAGAAAAAATTTTCAACTGGTACAGACAATTTTGGCCCATTAAGCCAAACGGAGGGCATTTTGGTCATTTCGCCTTCAGAGGTGATTTTTGGCCGACTTGTTCAGTTAAGTAAATAATTATTATGATATAAAATGTGAATAAATATTACTAAAAATTGAATTGAAAATGAGTAGAAAAGAAAAGAAAAAAAAATGAATTAAATGGGAATTTATGACATCACATGATGTCATTAGTGTGCCTTCACCCACTCAAGTGTTGACACATGGCATAAACTAACTTAAAAAGGTCAAATGGGCTGGAAAATGGAGAAAATCAGACTTCTATTTCTTTTTTCTTCCTCTTGCTGTGAACCATTTCACCATAACCACCATTAACAAACTTCTAAACCTTCATTTCCCTAGCTTTCTTCCACTAAAAACCCTAATTACCAACACAAAAATTCATTCTATCATCTTGGTGATTCTTGTGCGAGCAAAAAGAAAAGGAAACCAAGACTTTGAGCAAGTGGGAAATTCACTCCCTAAGAGGTTAGTGACCTAAACCTTGAATTTCACTTTAATTACATGTTTAAGAACTATAAATATGTGTAAATGACAAAGAAATTTGATGAAACACCATTGGTATGTTAACCCTAAATTTTGGCAGCCATGGCTAGGGTAATATGGTGATGATTTTTGGGGAGTTAATATGCTAGTATGGCTACCCTTAATGTGTATCTTATAAGTGAATTGATAAATGCAATGATAATGCATGGTTTTGAAATGTTGAGTTAGGGTTTGTGTTGAAGAATGAGACTTTGATCTTGTGATGATGGGACTAGGTTTTAATGGTCAATTAGTGACCATTTGGTTTGGTTTGAATAAAAAATGAAGTGAATTGGGTTGTGGGATTTGAGGTTGGAGTGGCTACCTTATGTGACCTGCAGGTTTAGATGTGAGTCCAGCCTGTTTGGATTGCCATAACTTAAATTGTAGAGGTTCAATTGGTGTTTGGCCAATTGGACATGAAACTAGACACAAAATGGTACAACTTTGGTGAAGAAACTATGCCCATAAACCAAAAAGTGGACCAAAAACTTGCTCAAATCCGGGTGACCTGCAGGCTGTTTCTGCAGAATGACCAAATGATTAGTGATTGTTCATTTGGCCATAACTCAATGTAGAATGGTCCAATTGACCTGAAATTTTACCAGAAACAAGCTGAGATATAGACCAAAAACTTTCATGAAGAAACCTACGCCAAATTATGACCATAACCTATCCAACAATTGAGTTGCAGTCACTGTTCACTACACTATAGATATGGTCAGCCCTGAAAATTTTCAATCCGGCCAGTTGTGGTTTTTGGACCATAACTTGAGCTACAAAACTCAAAATGGAGTGATTCAAAAAAGGAAATTCAACTAGACAAAATAAGGAACAACTTTGATGTTGATCATTTTTTCAAATTCCCACTGCAACAGTAACTAATGGAACAGTAAATCCAAAGCTTGAAAACTAAAAATTCTGTTCAATTCACATTAAGCTTAGAGATGGTATTGGCAACCAATACCAACAAGTTTAAAATGCAAAATATGGTATGTTGATGATATTTAAACTAACTTACCTATTGCCAATGCAAAAGTCAACATTTTGGTTGACCAATGAAATGAATAGTAATTCATAAAAATTCAATTTCAAAGAATTACATAAATAAAAAGTGTTAAATGCCCTAGTAGGCCTAATGTGATTGGTTTGGATAGGTTGGCATGCCAATAGGGTTCTGTTAGCAGTACTGCATATGGCTTCATGCCATTCTGTATTTCATGGCTCCCCATGCCATTCTGTGACATAATAGCCTTTGGCTATGATATTGAGTTATTATACTCGAGTTTAATCCCCGATAATTATCACAGCTTATTAGATATTCTGTTGCACACCGGGAGACACAATGTGACCGATGGTGTGATGGTCTGAGGCACTTAGTACCCAGTATCAGTTTACCCGTTTATCCAGTCCAGTCAACTAGTATAGTTTACTCGGGTAGTATTAATAAATCTTACCAAACTTCAATTGAATAATATTGCAACAAACATTTGAGACTTAGTTCACCCAAAAATGTAAACATGCATTATGTACACATGTTTTTATTTTATTTTATTTTATTTTATTTTAGTTTAGTTTATATTGTCACCACTAAGCAGAATTGCTTAGCGCATCGCTTTTGCCATGCGCAGGTACTGGAGACATAGTTGGGGAGTCCAGCAGGCCTCATACAGGGTGAGCCTTCATATCTCTACTCAGAGTTCAGAGTCACCTCACATTGCAATGCATTTGGTAGGACATTAGGCCACTTTTGATATTTTGATATTTTGATATTTTGTATTTTGTAACCTTCTGTAATGTATATTATAAATTCATGTAATTATGCTTTTGATGTAAGTATCTATGGAATATGTTCAGTAATAAATTGAGCATTTTTTTCATTGAGTTGATTGTATTTTGAATTGAATTGAATTTTTTAGATACTGAAGTGAATTGAAAAATTGTTGAGAATATATTGGAGTTGATTGAGAATAATGTGATGATATTATTGGAAATGTTTTTAACAGGTTCAGAAGAACTATTTTTCCAATTTATAGCCGGCACTCTGCCGGATTTTCTATAAAATTTGCGAAAAAATTTAGATTTATCAAAAATTATAAATAAATGAATGAATTAAAAAGGATTAATTGAAATTGAAACATGAATTGGTGTTCCGACACACTGAGTGACATAACTTGCTCGGCTACACTGTAGACGGGTAAGGGGTGTCACATTTAGTGGTATCAGAGCATCGGTTTAGGCGTTTCTGGGTCTAGATAGAGTACATTCCATTGCATTGCATTTGTAAGTGTTGAGGTGACACTGATGCAGATCTATTGTTTTCTTATTTTGAATAGGTTATGGATCCTGCTTCGCAAAGAGCGGTTGATGAAGAGGTGGAGAGTCATGCTCCACCAAGGGCTGAGTCTGGGGGCAAGGGAGAACCCACTCCACCAGCAGCTGAGGCACCTGCTCAACCTCAGTTTGCTCTATTCCAACAAATGACTGAGTTCTACCAGCAAATGATGGGGGCAATGGGGCAATTCCACAACCACAACCTCCACCAGCACCACAGAAGTCCCATTTGGAGAAATTACGAAAACATGGGGCTGTAGACTTCTTTGGGAAGAGGGAGGATGATCCCATGGCTGCAGAAAATTGGTTGGACAGAACCATCAGAGTACTGAAATAGCTAAACTGCACCCCCGAGCAGAACCTGGTGGGTGCTGTGTCCCTACTTCAGGATGATGCATATCAGTGGTGGGACACAGTAACCAGTGAGGTGCAACTTGAACGGATCACCTGGGAATTCTTCCTCACAGAGTTCAGGAAGAAATATATTAGTAAAGTGTATTTAGAAGAGTGAAGAAGGGAATTCATCAGTTTGAGACAGAGACAGTTGTCAGTGGCTGAGTATGAGCGTGAGTTTGTTAGACTGAGCCGGTATGGGAGGGAGATAGTCCCTACCGAGGCAGAGAGGTGTAGACGGTTTGAGGAAGGGCTCAATGACAACATCAAAGTCATGATCACAGCACTGGAGATCACGGATTTTTCTAAACTGGTGGATGCTGCATCAAAAGTGGAAAGGGTTAGAATCAATGAACAAAATAGAAGGGAAAGACAGCAGAAGACAGGTCCGGGTCAGTCCAGTGCATATTCTACTCCTAGTAATAAGAGTAAGGGTCCTCTTGGTCAAAGTTCGGGACCACCACAGGATCAGGGTCAGTCTCAGGGGCCCAGACCGCAGTTCACACCTAGGAGAGGCCAGCCAACACCATCAATGGGCAGCTCTCCAAGGATGGTGTTTAGGGGAACAGCCCCTGCATCTTCTGCCTGTCAGTACTGTCAGAAGTGGCATAAAGAGGAGTGTTGGTGAGTGACCGGTGCATGCTTACGGTGTGGATCTACAGAACACCAGATCAAGAATTGTTCAAAAAAGACTACTACTGTTGCTCCAACACAAACTGACAGACCTACTCCTGCACCACAAAGAGGTAGGAAGCCTGGTAAACCTGAGGCAGCTGGTCCATCACTGAGGCCTACATCTGAGTCAACTGAGAGGCCAGACACTAGAATACCAGCCAGGACTTATGCCATCAAAGCTCAAGAGGAGCAAGATGCCCCGGATATCATCAGGGATACGTTTTCCCTCTATAACACTTCTGTACATGCATTGGTGGATACAGGATCCACTCATTCCTACATTTGCATCAAACTACCCATAGAGAGGGGAGTTCTAGTAGAGGAGAGTGATCAAGACATTCTGGTCACAAATCCACTAGGCCACAGTGTGATAGTGAATAAGGTGTATAAAGGTTGCCCGTTGAGGATTCAGGGGTATGAATTCTCGGTAGACCTAATTGAATTGCCCTTCCACGAGTTTGACGTGATTTTGGGAATGGACTGGTTGTCACGTCATCAGGCAATAGTTGATTGTAAATTGAAGAGAATTTCTCTGAAAACTTCTGAGGGTAATGAGATCACTGTTGTGGGTGAAAGGACAGATTTCCTGTCCAATGTTATCTCAGCTACAGTTGTAAGAAGAATGATGAGAAAAGGCTGTGAACCTTACCTAGCACACGTGGTTGATACTAGGCAAGCTAAGCCAAACCTGAATGATATACCCACAGTAAGAGACTTCCCAGAAGTATTTCCTGAAGAGTTGCCTGGTTTACCACCAGAAAGGGAAGTCGAGTTTGCTATTGAGGTAATGCCGGGTACAGCACCCATTTCCATTGCTCCTTATAGGATAGCACCCACTGAATTGAGGGAGTTGAAAACTCAATTGCAAGAGTTGCTTGATAAGGGGTTCATACGCCCCAGTGTGTCACCATGGGGAGCTCCGGTGCTGTTTGTGAAGAAAAAGGATGGAACTTTGAGATTGTGTATTGATTACCGGCAGTTGAATAAAGTAACTGTGAAGAATAAATATCCATCGCCCAAAATTGATGATCTGTTTGATCAGTTGAAGGGAGCCGGTGTATTTTCAAAAATTGACCTCAGATCAGGGTATCATCAGTTGAGGGTAAAGGATACAGATGTGTCAAAAACTGCATTCAGAACCCGGTATGGGCATTATGAATTTCTAGTGATGCCGTTTGGGTTAACAAATGCACCAGCAGCATTTATGGACCTTATGAACCGTATCTTTCATCCATACTTAGATCGGTTTGTAGTTGTATTTATTGATGATAGTCTGGTGTATTCCAAGACAAGGGAAGAACATGATGAACATTTGAGGATTGTTCTGCAAACCCTGCGAGAAAAGAAGTTGTATGCTAAGTTGTCCAAGTATGACTTCTGGATGAGTGAAATCTCTTTCCTTGGACACATAGTATCAGCAGAGGGGATTAGAGTGGATCCCACAAAGATAGAAGCAATGATGGAATGGAAGTCTCCTAGAAATACAACTGAGGTCAGAAGTTTCTTGGGGCTAGCTGGGTATTACAGAAGATTTGTGAAGGGATTTTCCTTAATAGCTGCGTCAATGACCAAGTTGTTACACAAGAATGTCAAATTTAACTGGAATGACAAATGTCAGGCTAGTTTTGAGAGGTTAAAGGCTATGTTGACAGAGGCACCAGTGTTAACACAGCCAGTGTCGGGAAAGGACTTTGTGGTCTACAGTGATGCCTCACATAATGGGCTAGGGTGTGTATTGATGCGAGAGGGGAAAGTGGTCGCCTATGCTTCCAGGCAGTTAAGGCCACATGAACAGAACTACCCTACTCATGACCTGGAGTTAGCAGCGATTATCTTTGCACTGAAGATATGGAGGCATTATTTATATGGTGAAAAATGCTACATCGATACAGACCATAAGAGTATAAAATATTTTCCAACCCAGAAGGAGCTCAATCTTAGACAGAGGCGATGGATTGAGTTCCTAAAGGACTATGATTGTGTGATAGATTATCATCCTGGGAAGGCAAATGTAGTTACTGATGCTTTGAGCAGGAAGTCCATCACAGCTTTAAGATCACTCAATGCCTATCTGTCCTTAGCTCAAGATGGAGCTATTTTGGCTGAGTTACAAGTGAGGCCAACCCTACTACAGCAAATACAAGATGGGCAGAAGGCAGATGAAAAACTAATGGCAATTATGGCTAAAATTCCTGAGGGGAAGGAAACTGAATATGAGGTGAAAGTAGATGGGTGTCTATACTACAGAGGAAGAGTGTGTGTACCAGATGATGGGGAACTGAAGACTAGTATTCTGAAGAAGCACACACGAGTGTTTATGCTATGCACCCGGGGAGCACAAAAATGTATAATGATTTGAAGCCTCATTATTGGTGGCCTGGTATGAAGAGGGATATAGTTGACTATGTGACTAAATGCTTGACATGTCAGCAAGTTAAGGCAGAACATCAAGTTCCATCGGGTTTGTTACAACCTATAAACATACCTGAATGGAAATGGGATCGGGTCACTATGGATTTTGTTAGTGGTCTACCTCTCACCCAAAGGAAGCATGATGCAGTGTGGGTGATAGTGGACAGATTGACGAAGTCAGCACATTTTCTGCCAGTTAGGACTGACTGCTCACTGGAGAAGCTAGCAGAATTGTATATCAGTGAGATAGTTAGGCTGCATGGAATCCCACTTTCCATCATATCTGATCGAGACCCAAGGTTTACATCGAGATTTTAGAAAAAGTTGCAAGAAGCCTTGGGCACACAACTCCGCTTTAGCACAGCTTTCCATCCTCAGACAGATGGGCAATCAGAAAGAGTAATCCAGGTAAACAACTGAAACC
The DNA here is from genome assembly GCF_030052815.1 of Hevea brasiliensis. Taxonomy (NCBI): domain Eukaryota; kingdom Viridiplantae; phylum Streptophyta; class Magnoliopsida; order Malpighiales; family Euphorbiaceae; genus Hevea; species Hevea brasiliensis. The sequence continues at coordinate 85,053,713 of NC_079504.1, read as the reverse complement.
AATTGAACTAATGCAAATATTGAACTAAAATGATAATAATAACATGAAATATATGTCAGATCCTGGAGGATATGCTAAGGAGTTGTGTCATTGAGTTTGAGGGGAGTTGGGATAGATATCTCCCACTGGCAGAATTCGCATACAACAATAGCTACCAAGCTAGCATTCAAATGGCTCCGTATGAAGCACTGTATGGGAGGAAATGTAGAACCCTAGTGTGTTGGACTGAATTGGGAGAAGATAAGCTGGTAGGACCAGACCTGGTGAAACAGACTGAGGAAAAAGTGAAAATAATCAAAGCTAACCTGAAGATTGCCTCCAAAAGACAGAAGTCTTATGCCGACCTGAAGAGAAACGAGATAGAGTATGCAGTTGGTGATAAAGTGTTTCTCAAAGTCTCACCATGGAAGAAAATATTGAGGTTTGGAAGAAAAGGTAAGTTAAGCCCTAGGTTCATCGGCCCATATGAAGTCATTGAATGTGTGGGTCCAGTGGCCTATAGGCTAGCTTTACCACCAGTGCTGGATAAGATCCACAATGTGTTCCACGTGTCTATGTTAAGAAGATACCGCTCAGATCCTTCACATGTCATCTCCATAGAAGAAATTGAAGTACAACCGGATTTGACATATGAAGAAGAACCCATACGGATCTTGGCTCGGGAAGTGAAAGAGTTGAGAAATAAACAGATCCCACTGGTGAAAGTGCTTTGGAGGCACCACAACACCGAGGAGGAAACTTGGGAAAGTGAAGAGACGATGAGGTAACAGTTCCCTCAACTGTTTGCATCAGGTAAATTTCTAGGACGAAATTTAAATTAGAGGGGAAGAGTTGTAACACCCTCCCTGTAGCAATTTCGTACATTATACTGTTCCGGTGATCGGTGTCAGTCCGGACAGCTAAAATATCTGGAAAAATATTTAAACTAAAGTGAGGAACTATAATTAACTCAAATATTAATAAAAAAAATTTAGGAAAAATTTTAGAAATAAAATACAACCAAGTTAAATGAGCCGGTACCCTAGCGATGGGTAACCTAGTGAGAAGTTGCGGTTCTCGCAACTAGGAGCCCTAAACCCGAGGGAAAAAATTATAAAATAATTTTTGGGACTCCAGAAAAGGGTCATTGAGGTTCCTATGGCATTAGAATGCCAAGGAAATATTTAGAAAAAATTTTCAATCGGTACAAACAATTTTGGCCAGTTAAGCAAAACGGAGGGCATTTTGATCATTTCGCCTTCAGAGGTGATTTTTGGCCGACTTATCCAGTTAAGTAAATATTTATTATGACATAAAATATGAATAAATATTACTAAAAATTGAATTGAAAATGAGTAGAAAAGAAAAGAAAAAAAATGAATTAAATGGGAATTTATGACATCACATGATGTCATTAGTGTGCCTTCACCCACTCAAGTGTTGACACATGGCATAAACTAACTTAAAAAGGTCAAATGGGCTGGAAAATGGAGAAAATCAGACTTCTCATTCTTTTTTCTTCCTCTTGCCGTGAACCATTTCACCATAACCATCATTAACAAACTTCTAAACCTCCATTTCCCTAGCTTTCTTCCACTAAAAACCCTAATTACCAACACAAAAATTCATTCTATCATCTTGGTGATTCTTGTGGGAGCAAAAAGAAAAGGAAACCAAGACTTTGAGCAAGTGGGAAATTCACTCCCTAAGAGGTTAGTGACCTAAACCTTGAATTTCACTTTAATTACATGTTTAAGAACTATAAATATGTGTAAATGACAAAGAAATTTGATGAAACACCATTGGTATGTTAACCCTAAATTTTGGCAGCCATGGCTAGGGTAATATGGTGATGATTTTTGGGGAGTTAATATGCTAGTATGGCTGCCCTTAATGTGTATCTTATAAGTGAATTGATAAATGCAATGATAATGCAAGGTTTTGAAATGTTGAGTTAGGGTTTGGGTTGAAGAATGAGACTTTGATCTTGTGATGATGGGACTAGGTTTTAATGGTCAATTAGTGACCATTTGGTTTGGTTTGAATAAAAAATGAAGCGAATTGGGTTGTGGGATTTGAGGTTGGAGTGGCTGCCTTATGTGACCTACAAGTTTGGATGTGAGTCCAGCCTGTTTGGACTGTCATAACTTAAATTGTAGTGGTGTTTGGCCAATTGGACATAAAACTAGACACAAAATGGCACAACTTTTGTGAAGAAACCATGCCCATAAAACCAAACCCAGTGGACCAAAAACTTGCTTAAATCCGAGTGACCTGCAGGTTGTTTCTGCAAAATGACCAAATGAACAGTGATTGTTCATTTGGCCATAACTCAATGTAGAATGGTCCAATTGACCTGAAATTTTACCAGCAACAAGCTGAGATATAGACCAAAAACTTTCATGAAGAAACCTACCCCAAATTATGACCAGAACCTATCCAACAATTGAGTTTCAGTCACTATTTACTGCACTGTAGATATGGTCTGCCCTGAAAATTTTCAATCCTGCCAGTCGTGGTTTTTGGACCATAACTTGAGCTAAAAAACTCAAAATGGAGTGATTCAAAAAAGGAAATTCAACTAGACAAAATAAGGAACAACTTTGATGTTGATCATTTTTCCAAATTCCCATTACAACAGTAACTAATGGAACAGTAAATCCAAAGCTTGAAAACTGAAAATTCTGTTCAATTCACATTAAGCTTAGAGATGGTATTGGCAACCAATACCAACAAGTTTAAAATGCAAAATGTGGTATGTTGATGATATTTAAACTAATTTACCTATTTCCAATGCAAAAGTCAACATTTTGGTTGACCAATGAAATGAATAGTAATTCATAAAAATTCAATTTCAAAGAATTACATAAATAAAAAGTGTTAAATGCCCTAGTAGGCCTAATGTGATTGGTTTGGATAGGTTGGCATGCCAATAGGGTTCTGTTAGCAGTACTACATATGGATTCATGCCATTCTGTGACATAATAGCCTTTGGCTATGATATTGAGTTGTTATACTCGAGTTTAATCCCCGATAATTATCACAGCTTATTAGCTGTTCTGTTGCACACCGGGAGACACAATGTGACCGATGGTGTGATGGTCCGAGGCACTTAGTACCCAGTATCAGTTTACCCATTTATCCAGTCCAGTCAACTAGTATAGGTTACTCAGGCAGTATTAATAAATCTTACCAAACTTCAATTGAATAATATTGCAATAAACATTTGAGACTTAGTTCACCCAAAAATGTAAACATACATTCTGTACACATGTTTTTATTTTATTTTATTTTATTTTATATTGTCACCACTAAGCAGAATTGCTTAGCGCGTCGCTTTTGCCACGCGCAGGTACTGGAGACATAGCTGGGGAGTCCATTAGGCCTTATACAGGGTGATCCTTCATATCTGCACTCAGAGTTCAGAGTCACCTCACATTGCAGTGCATTTGGTAGGACATTAGGCCACTTTTGATATTTTGATATTTTGATATTTTGTATTTTGTAACCTTCTGTAATGTATATTACAAATTCATGTAATTATGCTTTTGATGTAAGTATCTATGGAATATGTTCAGTAATAAATTGAGCATTTTTTTCATTGAGTTGATTGTGTTTTGAATTGAATTGAATTTTTGAGATACTGAAGTGAATTGAGAAATTGTTGAGAATATATTGGAGGTTGATTGAGAATAATGTGATGATATTATTGGAAGTGTTTTTACCAGGTTCAGAAGAACTGTTTTTCCAATTTATAGCCGGCACTCTGCCGAATTTTCTATAAAATTTGCAGAAAAATTTAGATTTATCAAAAATTATAAATAAATGAATTAAAAAGGATTAATTGCAATTGACACATGAATTGGTGTTCCGACACACTGAGTGGCATTACTTGCTCGGCTACACTGTAGACGGGTAAGGGGTGTCACACCGATGGTGTAATGGTTCGAGGTACTTAGTACCCAGTGCCGGTTTACCCGTTTATTCAGTCTAGTCAACTAGTATGGGTTACTCGGGCAATGATAATAAACCTTATCAAATTTTAAGTGAATAATACTACAAATAATACCAGAAATTAAGTCCACAATAAAATGAAATCATACATTCTGCATAATTATTTTATTTTATTTTATTTTTTATTGTCACCACTAAGTAGAATTGCTTAGCGCGTCGCTTTTGCCACGCGCAGGTACTGGAGACCTAGCTGGGGAGCCCAGCAGACATCAGACGGGGTGAGCCTTCAGATCTGCATCCGAGGTCCGGAGTCACCTCACATCTGCACTGCATATGATAGGACATTAGGACTATAGGTGGCCCTTTTGTATTTTTGCATTTTGTATTAGTTTGGATTGTAACGATAAACTCCTGTAATTATGTATTCATGTAAATATATGAAATTTCATATTATTGAGATTTTCTGCATAATATTTGTTGATAAATGAAATGTTGAGAATTATTTGTGAATATGCTTCAAGTGATGAAGTGAACAGAAAAGTTTTGAAAATAGTATTGTGATTTTGAGATTGACTTGAATGTGTATAATGGAGTTTGGATTTGGAAATTATTTTGGAAGTGTTTTTAAACAGGTTTAGAAGAACTGTTTTTCCAATTTATAGCCGGCACTCTACCGGATTTTCTATAAAATTGCAGATAAATTCAGATTTATCTAAATTGAAAAATAAATGAATTATAAAGGGATAAATTGTAATAGAAACATAAATTGGTGCTCCGGCACACTGAGTGACATAACTTGCTCGGCTACACTGTAGACGGGTAAGGGGTGTCACATTTAGGTTTAATGTTCTTCATAGAAATTATTGCCCTATGTCTTATGGTCACTCAAAATTTTTGAATTGTAATTTTTTTAGGTTTTGTAGAATTAATTATAGCCAAATAACTGGCCTAGACTCATGTACCCTGTGCAAACAGGATTCCAGTTTAGGTTAGTGGATTTGACTCAACTTTTAGGGTTCTTACATTCATAATTTGAGGAAAGTATCTAAAACGAAGTTGGAACCCTGTTCCTTAGGTTTCCATAACAATATGGCTCATCCCAATTGGAGCTTCCTAGTGGGAGATATAACTAAAAGACTGTTCTGGGGTTAAGTGGTCACTTAGGCAATTTCCAGAATTTGCATACTAATTTGACCTAGCCAATTAACCTAGTTCCCTTGATTTTTGGGTTTTAGTCAAAATATCAATATTGTAGATTTATGTCTTGTGGAAATTTTTCCACTAGTTTCATTGCATTTGGACCTTTGTAGACTAAGTTATGGCCTTTTTTCCAAAACTGGTCGGGTAAGCCTATGTGTAGCAATTTCCGAGCAATGTGGTTCTAGACAGTTTTGTGACTTAATTTGGACTAGCAATTTGGCTTGGTTAGAGGCATTTCTGGGCTCTTTGTCCTTCATGAAAGTTGTATTCCTATGTCTAAGCTTTCTAATGATATAAAATTTAGGTCATTTGGATCTGTCTAGAGGGAGTTATGACCAAATGAATGTGTACTATTTATTTGGTCATTTTTCTGAGTTCATTGTATCAGCTGGATTGGAACAGTAACTAGGTCAATTTGTAGTCAGAATTTGGGCATGGTTTCTTCATGGAAAATGGAGTATTTTAGCCCTAATTTCATCTCCAATTAGCCTCATACCAATTGGAGCAACACAAATTCACGTTATGGCTCAAAACACATACTGGACTTATAAAGTCCCAAACCTACATGGAAAATGTACACTCCCAAATCATTTCCTCCAATCTCCCAAACTACAATTTGGCATACATGGCACTTCTATTAAGCAACAATCAATCTCAAGGATGCCAATTACAAACAAGAACATAAAAGTCCCAATAGTTAGATCAAACCCTAATTTCAAAGTTCCAATCTCATGCATACTTCCATGTAATTCAATTTCTATACATTAAACTTCATTAATCCACTTCACTAACCAAATCAAAACTATCAATTCATTCACCTCCTATGGCTACTGAATTTTTGGTCCTTCACAAACCCATTGTTTTCTTAATTTTTCATGCAATTTTAACTCATCTCAACCTCAATTCAAGGTTTAATGAAGAAAGAAAGAGAAATTATGCACTAACCTTGAATGGACATTTCTTAGATTTGTGAAAACCTCCTTGTTTCCTCTTTTCTTGGTTGCCTATAGACTTGCCAAGGTGTGGGGATAAATTTCAATGAAGGGACTTATGAAAATTATGGTGAGAATGGAAGGGATTCAAGGCTTGGAAAGAAGAAAATCCATGGAGGAAGAAGAGAGCAAGGTTCGACCATTGGAAAATATGAAGAAGAAATGATTTGTTTTAATGAAATTTTATCTTCTTATGTCTATATATACCCATAAAATTAATTTAATTACTAATTATAAAAAATTAAATTTTAACATTTTCAAAAATTCCCTCTATGTCCTCTTATTTAATTCCACAATTACCTTATGTTTCAAATGCATTTTTAAATTTTATTGTCACTCATTTTAACGGACATTTAGGTCAAAATTCGACTCTAGGGTTGAAATGACCAAAATGCCATTCCTTATGCTTGTCAAGTTATTTTTGGTCTGTATCAATTAATAAATTTTCTTTGTCATTATTAATGTCAATTATACCTCAGTAAACCTTTAGTTAAGTCTCGAAAATTATTTCCTAGGGTTTTTCGCCGGTCTGGGGTCAACAACTGACTTCGCAATTACTTCTCGATATGGTCACCCATCGCGGGAACCTCGACTCATTTAATCTAGTTGCATTTCATTTCTTTTATTTTCTCTTAATTTTTCTCATATTTGCTTAAAATTTATTTCATCAATTTATGTTTCCTCACTCTAGTTTAAATGTAGTTCCAGATATTCTGGCTATTCGACTGGACGTTAGTCATCGAAACAGTAGAATGTACGAACTACCTAAAGTGAGGGCATTACAAATTCATTATTTTTAAAATTCATGCATTACCTTTAAAAACTTCCTTCAAAATAAACTGTTAACATTTAAACTACAAAAATTCTAGAAGTACCTACAAGGACTCAATTAACCCTACTATTAGGGAAAGCACTCTTTACTACCTTCCATTGTAACGCTCTTACCATTCGAGGTTTACACTTTATTTTGTTGGAAATAATGACAAGTGTTTTTGCATCGTTAACACTTTAAGGACAAAAGCTCTAATGCTGTTAAGCATTATTGATATAGTGTTGACATGGCATGCTAATGTCAGCTCCACATTAGTGCTATGTTTGATGTCAAGGCCATGTCTATAATTTTTATGCTATTATTCATTTTGTCCTCGTTTGCAATACATTGAAAGTACATGTCTTAAAATTTTTAAAACAAATCAAGCCCTAAATGCTAAAAGTGCGAAAATTTTAAAGTGCATGAAAAAAAATTAGAAAAGAAAGGGACACGGGGAGATGGAGGAGAGAGAAAAAAAAAAGAAAAATTAAGAAATAGATGGAGACATAGGAAAGAAACAAATATGAAAAGAGAAATGCATGGGAAAGTGAGAGATAGAGTGGGAGAGATATGGGAAAAGAAAGACACAATGAGAGAGAGAGAGAGAGAGGTAAGAAAGAGTCATTCTGTCTCCCTATCTCTCTCGATATCTCTCTCTCTCTCTCATGCCTCTCTCTCCACATCTCTCTCTTTTTTTTTGTATCCAACTCTCCCGTTCTCCTTAATTAAGAGATAATAAAATTAGGAGAGAGAGATAAAGGATAGATAAATGAGAGGAGAGAGATATATGGGAGAGTCTCTCTCTCTCTCTCTCTCTCTCACTATGTCTTTTTCTTTCTTCATATCTCTCTCACTCTCTCTCCCATGCTTCTTTCTTCCTATTTGTATCTCTTTCCATCTTTCTTTCCCATGTCTCCTTCTATTTCTCAAATTCTTCCCATATGCTTTCAATTTTTTTGTGGTTTTAACATTTAGGATTTGAACTTTTTTTTTTTTTGTAAATAAGAACGTGTATTTTTAGCATATTACAAATAGCGACAAAATGAAAAACAACATAAAATTGTAAAATTTTATTTATGTCATTATTTTTTTAATAATATATAAAAAATTATATATATATCAATTTATAATATTTGCATATATTATACCATATTATTATACTCAACTCAACTCAACTAAACCTTTATCTCAAAAATTTATTGGGGCTGGCTATAAGGATTCTCTTTCTAAACGATTTTAGGTTAAATCCTTGGAAATGTATAATGCTTTTAGGTTATGTTGTACTACTCTCCTCTAAGTCAGTTTAGGTTTACCCCTTCTTTTCTTTCTATCCTCTAACTCAATGTGCTCTACTTGTTTAACTGAAGCCTCCGTATGTCTATGCTTTATATGACCAAACCACCTCAATCTCCCTTCTCTCAACTTATCCTTAATTGGCACCACTCCTACCTTTTCTCTAATATTCTCATTATGGACTTTTATCTAGTCTAGTATGGCCACTCATCCACCTTAATATTCTCATCTTCGTAATTTGTTATGAACTCCAATTGTTATTAAAATAAAACTTCAAGGATTAAATTCTTTTTATATTAAAATAGAGTTAAAAATATTTTAATGTTTTTGCTAAATTTAATGGGGAATTAACCATAATTTTAATGGAAGGGACAATTTGTAAGTTTATCAAAATGTCGATGACTAAATTGCTTAGTTTTTAAACCTATAAAGACTAATTTGTAGGCTTAAACAAATTTTAGGGACTAAATTGCCAAATAAAATAAAATCTCAAAAATTAAATTATTTTTATATTAAAAATAGAGTTAAAGACATTTTGGTCATTTTTTATAAAATTAACTATAACGCAATTAAAATTCTAAGGCAGAGATTAAATTGTATATTTCATCAAATTTCAGGGACTAAATTACTTGGTTTTGAAAATACAAAGATTAAGTTGTATGTTTTGTCAAATCTTAGTGACTAAATATAATTTACCCAAAAAACAGAAGTTTCAGAGATTTTAAAACCTCTAAAAACTTTATATTTTTTAAAGAACCTTGCTCCTAAATAAATCCATTATTTTGAAAATTCATACATTATCTTTAAAAACTACTATCAAAATAAGCAGTTAATATTTAAGCTACAAAATTTTATAGTTTTGGGGTAAGTTAACATGTGGTACCTACAAGGACTCCATTAACCTAAAATCACACTTTAGTAACTTGTATTATAACATTTTTAGCATTCAAGGTCTACAATTTATTTTGTTGGAAATAAGGGCATGTATTTTCACATTGTTAGCACTTTAAGGATAAAAGTGCTAATGCTGTTAAGTATCATTGATATGGCGCTAACTTAGAATGCTAACGTTAACTGGACATCAGTGCTATTTTTGATGTCAAGGCCATGTCTATAATTTTTATGCTATTATTTATTTTGTTCTTATTTGTAATAGATTGAAAATACATGTCTTAAATTGAAAAGAAAAATTTCAAGCCTTAAATGTTAAAAGTGCAAAAATTTCAAAGTATAAGAAAAAAAATTAGAAAAGAGAGGGACAAAGGGAGATGGTGAGAGAGATAAAATCAAAAAAAAAAAAAGAAATAGATGAAGACATAGGAAAGAAAGAAATATAGATACACAAATAGGAAGAGAGAGAAGCATGGGAAAGTGATGTAATAACCTGAAATTTAAAATATAGATTTTATATTTTTTTATATAGCATTTAAATATTATTTTAATATTATTCTGTGATTTTAATATATTTTATAAAATTATTATAAAGTTTTAGATTTAATCTTTTAGATTATTGAATTTAGATTATAGTTTTATGTTTTAACATTTTTTTTAATTTAGTTTAATTACTAATATTATGATTAATAATATTATTATGTTTAATTAATTTATTAAGTAAGAGTTTATTTTAAACATTTTGAAAGTTTAATTTAATAATAATAATAATAATAATAATAATTAAAAAAAAAAGAGAATTAAGAGGTGACAGTGGCGTGTAGCAGTGGGCTACACCTACTATCAACTGCTGCTGCTACTACGGCAATTTAAAAAAAAAAATTTGATTTTTTCTCTCTCACACTCTCTTTCTCCCCCACCACCACCACTCTCCCTCTCATCTCTATCCCTCTCTCCCTTTTCTTGCTCTGGCGACCCTCCCCCCCACTGGCTGGCAGCACCAGTAACCACCGGTGACCTCCAGTCAACGTTCGGCGAGCCTCCAACGGCGGCAACAGTGGCTACAAGGCATGAGAGAGAAAAACGGGTCACAAATTTTGAACACTAGTATCTGACGATCCTGACGTCCGATTGGAGTGATTCAAGCGGCTATGGACTCCGAATAGAAAACTCTTTCAAATGAGATTAGCCTCGCTAAATTTGGTGGCCATTTCAGATGCCAGCAAGGAGAGAGAAAATCAATTTTTTTTATTTTCCAACGAGATTTCCTATAATCCGACAGTTGGATCGACGATTCAAGATCACCTGTAGACGCTGAAGGAGGAGAAGAATATTTTGGTGTGACCAGTTTCGATAGGTGTCACCGGCGACCAGCAACCGGCCATTGTGCGCGGTGGTTCCGGCAGTGGCTCCGGCGAACTTTGGGGATAATTCAACTTTCAGAGACTTCCTCATAAATTTTTGAAATTTTTGAGACACAGATAAGCTTCGAGTAAGATTATTTTCATTATTTCTCAGTCTGTGGTGCTTAAATGCAGTGTTTCTTAAACAGGAAAAATTAGAGAAAAATTCTAAGAAAAATATATGATGAAAGTAAAATTATTTGGAGATATTCTATGGTGTTTGTTAAATTTTTGAGTGATTGTAGAATATTTTTGAAAAATATAGATGGATTTTAGTTAGATTTTTAGCATATAGGCATATAAGATTATCTGGAATAATGATATTTAAATTTTATATTATTGGTTAAAGCTTGAGAAAAGAGGTTTAAATATGTGAATATTGAATTGGGTTGAATTAAGAATATGTTAGTTGTTGGAAACTTATGAAATTGAGTAATATTCTTGAATAAAATATTCATGGGTGATTAAAAAATTGGAATTCCTTTGCAATAGCCTTGTAATATTGCTAAGGACTGCAAGACAAAATTTTAAAATTTTTAGAGCTCGTTTTAGTGGTTTTTGCAAAAAGGTTAATTTCAGGGATTAAAATATAATTTTCAAGATTGTGAATATTGATTATTTTGGAGGGCCCAAGAGGAGCCATATGACATTGATAAGATGTGATTGTGGAAATTGAGATTTAGAAGTGTTATTTGAATCTTCTTGCAGGTTGGATAGGTCCTAGGTATTGGGGAAACTCTGTCGAATTTTCGGCATAAATTAGAATGTGTTAACCTCTTTAAATTTATTTTTATTTGAATTAGCACTAATAAATCCACAATAAAATTATATAGGTGATTAGGGTCAACCATCTTCCTTCACCCAACCTCTACAGTTGTCTCTGGTGTACTGTAAGTAAAATATTAATTTTAATTATAATTTCAATATTATTATATGTTCAAGCATGCCCATGCATCACTTACAACTATGCATCTATGTAATTAAACACTAGGCACGTTTTATATTGCATTCTTAACTGATGAAGTGCCATGGATGTTGTTTATGGTAATTTGGAGCAGTGTGCATGCGTTAGAGTGCGTGTGGTGTGTGGTATTGGATATGGATAGGACGGGTAGACACGGCTTGAGAGACACTCATTGGGACCCGGTCCTTTATGGATAAGTCGGGGTAGGCACAACTAGAGATGATCTCGCTGGCCCTCGGATTTGGTTTATCAAGCGAAAGTCCAGCTTGAGAGACACTCGCTGGCAAAGGTTGGATTAAGAGAACTGTATAGGGGATCAGGTCCCGTATATGTACCGTTTTAATATGATTGGGTGTGTGAGTGCTCCAAATTACCTTTTTACTGTTATGATGTGATTGTATGAAAATTATGATGGTGTTGCATTCCACTCTTTATGTAACAACCCTCACCCGACTACAGTGTAGCCAAGCAAAGCGTGCTACATTCGGTGCTGGAGCACCCTATCTTATCTTACTTTATTCTTTTAATAATTTTTTCTCATTATATTTTAAAATATAATTATTTTTCTAAGGAGAAACTAGCGGAGTTTTCCCTGTTTTTATTATCATTTGGTGTATTTCACTATTCACCTATTTGAAAATTTCAACAATATTTTACAATAAAAATCTCATCAATTATTCTCATTATTCACATCTCATTCATATATCTCAATTTCATATTCATTTCCATGCATTTCTATTCATGCACAATTTATATATATAAGTTCTCAAGTTTCATTAATTTACATGATTTAAAGACTGATTACATAAATTCATAATTTATATGATCTACAAATTAATTACAGTTCCAAAATCTATATTTCAACATACAATTCGTAGTTTACATTACAAATAATAATTAATTATAATGTACAAAATACATAATATGATCTATGTGGGCCCTATCTACATGCATTGCTGAGGAGGTGACAACCTTGAGCACTCTGCAGATCAGAACTCTAAAATCTCTATTTGGGATTCACTGGGCTTTAACTTCAGTGCCTGCGCGAGGAAACAAATCCATCGCGCCAAGCATTGCTACTTAGTGGTGCAATAATATAACAAGGAAATAATATAACAAGTAAAAATAATTGGAGCATATTTTCTATACTCAATAATTTTACTAGGTTCATATGAAATTTTCCATACAAGATATCTTTCGTCATTTATGTTGCTCTCTAGAATCACTTCTTTCATAAGTTTACAATAATCATTTATATCATGTACAAATAAATCTAAAATTTATACTTATGCTTATATTCTTATGAAAGTCACATTTGTAATGTTATTTAAGTTATAATTCTTCTACTAGTCTTTTTATCACTTCCTTGATACTTTCTAAGTTGTTTACAATCATTTCGTAATGTTTAAAATTTTTAGAACTAGTTTAATTTACTTTAGATCATTCTAAGGAACAAATTTTTGGAGCTAATCTAATTTATTTCAGAACTTCTTCTCATTTATTTACTTTCTAACATTTTCAATTGCTAATATTCATAACTTATTTTAATAAATTAGACTGCCGAAGTAACCTATGATAGGTTGACTAAACTGGATAACGGGTCGTTAGCACTAGACACCGCGGTGCCTCGGTGTAACATCCCCACTGTACGTACTCTGTACGTTCTATTGTTCCAGTGGCCAAATAACAATCCAGGCAAGTTAGGATGTCTGGAACTATACTTCGATGATAGTGAAAAGACATAAAATGATGAAATAAATAAAAAGAAAATACAAGAAAAATCAAAGAAAAATGAAAGAGAGAAAATGAAGCTAAGTTAAGCAGTAAGCGCTTTGCGATGGGTAATCAGACTTGGGAAGGCCGTTGCCAACCTCAGATCATGAGAACCCTCAGAATTTAATTTTGAGGCATAAATAAAGGTTTATTGAAATGTAATTGATACTAGAAATATCAAAGAAAAAAATAATAAATTAGTACAAAAAAAAATAAAAAGTCGAGAAACAGACAAAAATCGGTATTACCGCAAAATCGGGAATATAACCTGAAGTGGGGCATTTTGGTCATTTGACACATAGAGTTGCCTTTTGACCTCAATGTCCATTAAAAATAAATAATATTACACTTTATAAATGTCATGACAAATTAAAGGGTGGTACATTATGTAAATAGTGAAGGAAGTGAGATAAATGTGCAAATTAGGAAAATTGAAATAATTAAACATTAAGTTAAAATGAGTGCTCCACTAACTCAAGTCTTGGGACACATAATTAAGTCATTTTGGACAGAAATTCAGTCCATCTTCTTCTTCCCAAATAACCAGCCGAATTGATCCTCCCAAAACCTCCATGGAAGTCCAACATGGCCAAACTCCCTCCATCACCATGCACCATTGATCAAGCCATCCTTTCCTCTTGATTCCTTCATTAAAGCTTGCCTACTTACCTTGGGCAAGATATTGGCAACAAGAAAAACAAGATTTGGCAAAGTTTTGATAAGCTTCAAAAGTGGTAAGTGTCCAAAACCTCTCCCTTACTTTAGTAAACCTTGTGTTTAGGTTGAGGTGAGTATTTTGGTTAAGAGAAATGAAGAAAATCTTGAGAAATGAAATGGTCCATTTTCGGCAGCCATGAATATATGTTGTATTTGAATTTTTCTTACCTCTAATGGATGGAAACTAAGGTTGAATAACTTAAATGGAGGAAGTAGTAAGTTAAAATCTAAGTATGTGCATGTAGTGCTTGAATTAAGGGTGTGTAATGGAACCTTAATGCTTTGGGCAAACTACCATGTTTGGCAGCCTATTAAACCATGAATTTGTGTGTGAACATGTAGTTATTAATGAAATATGCTAAGGTTAAATTGTGGGCAGCAAGTGTAAGTGATATTGAAGTATGATTATGTTGAAGTGTATGTGTAATATTGACATTGAGATATGTTGAATTTTGGTGGAAGTGAATGTTGAACTTAAAGGTGAATTTTGTGTATTGAGCACTTGAATATTCTGCCCAAAATTATTGCTGGAATTGTGTACAATATATATATATATATATATATATATATATATATATATATATATATATATATATATATATATATATATATATATATATGTATAAGTGTTATTGATTGAATATTGAAGTAATGAGGAGGAGAAGGAATATCAAATTGGAAGTGTATGTGCTTTGTGCAGGTTGTGTATTGAAGGCAGTACCTAAATTAGGCCATAAGTGCCAAACTATGAACCCAATTGGTATGAGGCCAATGGAAGGTGAAACTAGACACCAAATAGGCCAACTTTCATGTAGAAATGTTGCCAAAATTCTGCCTAGAAACTGACCTTAAAAATGACAAAATCCGGATTAGCAACCTTGCAACCCAGATTTTTGACCATATAAATAGTAGTCCTTGGGATGACCATAACTCGCCCAAAACAGGTCCAATTGACCTAAAATTTTTACCATGGTTAGTTTAGACATAGATCTACAATTCTTATGAAGACACCAAAGCCCAAAAATGGCCAGAACCAAGTCAAATGGCTAGCACAATTTCGGGTACAAAAACTACTGAACCAAAAGTGACCTAAAATTGACAAAATTTTGCACTAAAGGTGCAATCTGTCAAGCTTTAGTAAATTGACCATATCTTGGTCTATACAATTCAGAATGACCTGAAATTTTGCCCCGCGTGCAATAAGACATAGAGCTACAATTTTGCTTCTTTGACCAGAAGCTAAAAACTAAGAGAAATAGGACTTTAAGCTAGACCAATCTAGCACACAAAAATTAAGAATTTGACATTTTACATACAATGATGCTTGAAGCATTTTGGCAATGAATGCCAACTTGTAAAAATGGTATATTGCACTATATTGGCAGCATATTGAGGTATAAATTGTGACATATTGATGCTAGAAACAACTTATCCATATTACCTAAAAAGGTCAACATATGCATTGACTTGTGAATTATATAATAGTTAGTAAACTCAAAAAATTGAAGAATTAAACAATTAATTTATAATGTGCCCTAGTTTGCCTAGTTGACTAGTATGGATAGGTGTGCATGCCAATAGGATTCTGACAGCTATTCTGTAAATGGCTTCATGCCATACTGTGTTTTTACGGCTTATTATGTCGCACTGTGACTTTAATAGCCTACGGCTATACATATTGTGTATTTATTCTTAGCCTATCGCCAGATTGACTATATGGCTTTTTAGCCATGCTATTTACACACCGGGAGACACTTTGTGATCGATGGTGTGACGGCCCGAGGTACTAGATACCCAGTGTCAGTATATCTATTTATCCAGTCTGGTCAGTATATAGGCTACACGGGCAAGTACTATTAAATTCAAATACCTAAATCTAGTCTACTGACATACAGCACCACCAAAAATTCGTAAACACTTTATTTACTTTATTTTAGTGTATATTTCTTTATATTTGGCACCACTAAGCAAAATTGCTTAGCGCGTTGCTTTTGTAACGCGTAGGTATTGGAGACACAGCTGGGGAGCCCAGCAGACCTACGACCAGGTGAGACATCTGATCTACACAGGAGTCCAGAGTCATCTGCATTGCATTGCATACATGGTAGGACTTAGGATATCTTGTATTTTGTACTTTTATTGTATTTTTGAAATTCGGCCCTGTATTTTGTAATATTATGAAAGCTCTAAAGTTTGTAATATTTTGTATATATTAAATAACATGGAGATTTTTTGGATATATTTAAATTATTATGGACTGTATTATGGAACTGTTTAACGATTATAAAAGTCTATTGACTTTACTGAGAAATGGAGACTGTGAAATATATGAGATTTTGATATTTTCATATTAAACTATTTTCAACAGGTTTGGAAGGATAGTTTGTCCGAAATACAAATGGCACCTTGCCAAATTTTTATTACCATTTTTGAAATACTGATTTTATCAAAGTATGAAAATAGTATCAGCATGATATGTATATTACATAAAAGACTTCTTAAAATCAAGTTGAGTTCAAGAAATGAAATAATCAAAGACTAGGTGTTCCGGCACGCCGTGTAGCACACCTTGCTCGGCTATACTGTAGACGGGTGAGGGGTGTTACATTTAGTGGTATCAGAGCACGGTTTAGGCGTTTTTGGACCTAGATAGATTGCATATCGTGCATTGCATTGTAAGTGTTAAGATGACTTTAATGCAGATCTTTTGATTTGTTATTTTGATCAGAATATGGACTCCACATCACAGAGAGCGGTCGATGAGGAAGTGGAAAGTCATGCTCCATCTATGACTGAACCAGGAGACAGGAGGGAACCTACTCTACCAGCACCAGGTGCACCAGCCACATTTTAGCAAATGGCTGAGTTCTTTAGATAGATGGCAGGAGTTATGCCACCACCACCACTTCCACATCAAAAATCTCACATAGAGAGACTCAGGAAGTTCGAAGCAGTGGATTTTCTGGGCAAAAGGGAAGATGATTCTATCACAGCTGAAAACTAGTTGGACAGAACTGGAAGAGTTTTGAAACAACTTCATTGTACTCAAGAGCAGAATTTGGAAGCTGCTGTATCACTACTGCAAGATGATGCATACCATTGGTGGGATACAGTAACTAGTGAGGTGCCACCATAACAGATAACTTGGGATTTCTTTCTCACTGAGTTCAGAAAGAAGTATGTGGGCAGTGTATACCTGGAAGAGAAGAGAAGGGAGTTTATTACCCTACGCCAGAGACAGCTAACAGTGGCTGAATATGAAAGAGAATTTATCAGACTAAGCTGCTATGGGCAGGAAATGGTCCCTAATGAGGCAGAGAGATGCAAGAGATTTGAGGAAGGGCTCAATGACAGTATTAAAATAATGATTACAGCATTAGGGATTACTGACTTTGCCAAGTTAGTTGAAGCTGCACTGAAAGTAGAGAGAGTCTAAATAAGTGAACAGAGCAGGAAAGATAGGCAGCATAAGAGGGAATTTGGACCAGGGCAGTCCAGTTGATCAACTGATAATAAGAAGTTTAAAGGCTCAAAGGACCAGACACAGAGTCAGAGAAGTCAGTTTGGAATATCTGTAGCTAGCTCCCTGGACACAGCAACAAGGGGATCGACCTTAGTGCTAGAATGTATGCACTGTGGTAAGAGACACAGAGGAGAATGTCGACTGTTAAAGGGAGAGTGTTTCAAGTGTGGGGCTATGGATCATTTTATAAGAGATTGCCCCCAGAGGAGTGACGTAACAACTCCAGTACAAGCTGATGGACCTGCCCCCACAATGCAAAAGGGTAGAAGATCTGGTAAAGTAGAGACGACTGAAATTTCACAGAAGGTTATTTTTGAGACGGTCGAAAAATCGAAAGTCAGTGTGACACCGAAAGTGTATGCCATAGAAGCTAGAGAGTAGCCAGACCTAGACATTGATAAAACAACATAAGGAAATGAAGCAGCAAGGAAATAACAGACACATCAGGTAAATATACTATATTATCTGTAAAGAAAGAAATTCAAATTTAAATGGATAAATCTGAACAAGATATTCTAGTTATTAACCATTAGACCATAGTATGATGGGAAATAGGATCTAGCTTCTGAAAAATTGACCCGATATGAGAGGTATTGTTATTATTAGACGGAATTAGAGTGGATTTTAAGACGATAGTAACCATAGTAGAATGAAAATCACTTACAAATATTAAGTTGAATGGAATAGTAAAAATTTAAAAGGTAACTCAGTTCTAAAAAGTGAAATCAAGAAAGATAAGATGTTAGAAAATCTGATCTATTGGGATATACCGTGGTAACTATGCAATATTCTCGATGTTTGTCCTATAAGCTGCAGATTACAGTACCGACTTGGGACTATTGTATAGAGCTACGTATTTCCGATAGTAAATCAAAATAAGGATAAAATTATAAAACTAAGACCAGTGAGATAGATTAAAGAGGAAGTAAAGTATTATGATACACAAAAATATGAAAAGACAAAGAGATAGTTGTTCCTCGATTATTTACACTGAGTAAATTTCGAGGACGAAATTTTTATTTAGAGGGAAAGAGTTGTAACATCCCCATTGTACGTATTCTGTATGTTCTATTACTCCAGTAGCCAAATAACAATCCAGGCAAGTTAGGATGTCTGGAACTACACTTTGGTGATAGTGAACAGACATATAATGATGAAATAAATAAAAAGAAAATACAAGAAAAATCAAAGAAAAATGAAAGAGAGAAAATGAAGCTAAGTTAAACGAGCCGGCACCGCAGCGATGGGTGACCGCACTGGGAAGGCCGTTGCCAACCCCAGGACTGCGGGGAACCCTCGGAATTTAATTTTGAGGCATAAATAAAGGTTTATTGAAATGTAATTGACACTAGAAATATCAAAGAAAAAATTAATAAATTAGTACAAAAAAAATGAAAAGTCGAGAAACAGACAAAAATCGGTGTTATCGCAAAATCGGGAATATAACCTGAAGTGGGGCATTTTAGTCATTTGACACCTAGAGTTTCCTTTTGACCTCAATGTCCATTAAAAATAAATGATATTACACTTTATAAATGTCATGAAAAATTAAAGGGTGGTACATTATGTAAATAGTGAAGGAAGTGAGATAAATGTGCAAATTAGGAAAATTGGAATAATTAAACATTAAGTTAAAATGAGTGCTCCACTAACTCAAGTCTTGGGACACTTAATTAAGTCATTTTGGACAGAAATTCAGTCCATCTTCTTCTTCCCAAATGACCAGCCGAATTGATCCTCCCAAAACCTCCATGGAAGTCCAACATGGCCAAACTCCCTCCATCACCATGCACCATTGATCAAGCCATCCTTTCCTCTTGAGTCCTTATTAAAGCTTGCCTACTTACCTTGGGCAAGATATTGGCAACAAGAAAAACAAGATTTGGCGAAGTTTTGATAAGCTTCATGTGACACCCCTTACCCGTGTACAGTATACCCGAGTAAGTAATGCCACCTGGTGTACCGGCACACTCTAATATTCCTCAATTAATTTAGACAATGCTTTTGCATATAATTTATGAAATACAATTTATTTAAACCATTTATCAAAAGTATCATTCATTTAAGGTTCCGAAAATTTTAAAGAAAATCCGGCGGAGTACCGGCTAAAAATGGAGAAAACCGTTCTTCGGAACCTGTTAAAAACACTTCCAATATACAATTTCATTCATTCTCAACTCCAATTTCATCACAAAACTCAATATCAAGATATCAACAATTTTTCAATTTCAGGTCTCAACAACTTTTCATTGCTCAAAACATCCCTTTCTCAGGGTTCTCATATATAAACAACCATTAAATACTCAAATTAATACCATATATGACCATAAATCTTTATTATTTACAATAAGCTCAAAATACATTACATAAATCCCAAATACATATGAGAAATAAAAATTTAATTACAAAATGACAAAATGACATCTAGTGTCCTACCAATGCACTGCAGGTGACGAGGTGACACGGACATCGAAGCTAGGATGGACTCACCCGATCGTGGTCTACTGGGCTCGCGATCGGGATCTCCAGTACCTACGCGTGGCAAAAGCAACGCACTAAGCAATAATGCTTAGTGGTGCAATAATATAATAAAAGAAAATAGCAAGAAAATAAATGTGTAGAGAATGTGTATGCTTTCTTTGTTTGGTATTGATATATTCATTGTTTCATTAACGTTGTTCACTTTTATTCATTTGGTTGCCCCAAGTAACCTACACTAGATGACTGGACTGGATAACGGGTAACCGCCGGGTACCTAGTACCTCGGGCCGTCACACCATCGGTCACATATGCATCTCCCGGTGTGCAACAGAACAGCTAACAAGCTGTAAATAATATCAGGCACAAGGCCAAGTCTCAATGCAAAGTCAGAATGGCTTAAAGCCATAAAATCACAGAATGGCATTTTTGCCATGTGCAGTACTGCTAACTGAACCCTATTGGCATGCCAAACTATCCAAACCAATCTTGTTAGGTATACTAGGGCATTTGAAACTCTTAAATTTATCAATTTGTGAATTTCAACTTTTTTGGTGTCACTATTCATCATTGGTCAACAAAAATGTTGACTTTTAGAATAAAAATGTGTACATCAACTTTGGCACTCCCAACATACCACATTTGGTGTTTAAAACTTGTTGGCATTAAGTGTTTTTGCCATTCCAAAGTGTAACTCAACACAAACAGATTTTTCAATTTTGGTGAGTCAACTTCACTGTTCTATTGGACACTGTTACTGTTGGAATTTGAGGAAATGTAAAACATGAAAGTTGTTCCTTATTTTGTCTAGTTGAATTTCATTTTTTGAATCACTCCATTTGGAGTTTTGTAGCTCCAGGTATGGCTCAAAAACCCAAGCTGTCCGGATATGCATTCTGCAGAAATTTACCATATCTACAGTGCATGAACAGTAACTTGAGTCACTTGGTTGAATGGGTTCTGGCCATAATTTGGGGTAGGTTCCTTCATGAAAGTTGTTTGTCTATGTCTTAACTTGTTGCTGTAAAAATTTCAGGCCAATTAACCAAATCTACAGTGAGTTATTGCTAAATGAACAGTTACTGTTCATTTGGTCAATTCTGCAAAATTCAGTGCAGGGTATCCGGATTGGGGCTGAGTTTTGGTCCTCTTGCTTTGGTCTTTTGGGCATGGTTTCTTCAGCAAAAATGTGCCATTATAAGCCTAGTTTCATGTCCAATTGGCCAAACTTCAATTGGACTACCACTGCCCAAGTTATGGTAGTGCAAAGGGACTGAATTTTCAGTGCCTATGCTGCTGTCCTAGGCAGCCTGCAATCCTCACTTTGCAATCTCATTTTTCTGTCCCATTTATGGTCAACACATCTAAAATGGTCACTAATTGACCATTACAATGTGCCCTAACAATTTCCTAAGCCAAGTCACACTTTCACCTTTCCAAACCCTAATTTCCATATGAATTTTCACAACATGCTTTAATTAACTATCTCATTCAATAATCACATGCATACATGGTTTAATCTTGATCTCTAGTCCACTTTAAGTCCATCAAAACACTCATTCCTTTTCATTCAATAGGGCTGCTGAAACTTAGGGCATGGATAGACATAGATTTCATTCATTTTAGTTACAAATTCCTACTTATTCCAAGTCTCTAACATAGAATTTAAAAAGCTTTAGATGTATATATGCACTAACCTTGTTTGGGCAGAATTTCCAAAGCCCTAAACTCCAATTTCCTTCCTCTTGTTGGCTGCCAAGAGCTTGTTTAAGGTGTGGGGTAAAGTTTTAATGAAGAGGGGTTAGGGAAATATGGTGGAATGATGGAGATCTAAAGCTTGAAAAAAAAACTTGAATGGAGGTGGCTATGGAGGTGAATTTCGGCTGGTCTCTTGGGGAGGGTGGCTGCTGCACTTTCTTTCCTATTTTGGTCTTCATTTTGTCTTTTTATTTGTTAGTCAATTGATAGCTTAATTTTGATTGGTTGGTGAGTAAGTGAGTGACCTCATATGATGTCATTTTTGCATTATTTTGCATTTTCTTTTCTTTTCTTTCACTACTCATTTCAAATTTCATTTCTAGTAATGTTTATTCATATTTAATGTTATATTAATTATTTACTCAACTGGACAAGTCGGCCAAAAATCACCTCGGAAGGCGAAATGACCAAAATGCCCTCCATTTGGCTTAATGGGTCAAAATCGTCTGTACCGATTGAAAAATTTTTCTAGGTATTTTCTTGGCATTCTAATGCCATGGGAACCTCAATTACCCTTCTCTGGAGTTCCAAAAATTATTTTATAATTTTTCCCAGTCTAGGGCTCCTCGTTGCGAAACGCAACTTCCCTCCGATTACCCATCGCTTGGGCACCTCGTTTAACTTGGTTGTATTTTATTACTAAAATTTTTACTAAATTTTTCTTATTAATATTTGAGTTAATTATGGTTCATGACATTATTTTAAATATTTTTCGGACATTCTAGGTCCGGACCGACCGATCACCAAAAAGATATGCGAGTGGTTACGGAGGGTGTTACAACTCTTCCTCTAATTTAAATTTCGTCCTCGAAATTTACCTGATGCAAACAGTTGAGGGACCTGTTGCCTCATCGTCTCTTCACTTTCCCAAGTTGCCTCCTCGGTGTTGTGGTGCCTCCAAAGCACTTTCACCAATGGAATTTGCTTGTTTCTCAACTCTTTCACTTCCCGAGCCAAGATCCGTAGAGGTTCTTCTTCATATGTCAAATCCGGCCGTATTTCAATTTCTTCTCTGGAGATGACATGTGAAGGATCTGAGCGATATCTTCTGAGCATAGACACGTGGAACACATTGTGGATCTTGTCCAGCTCTGGTGGTAAAGCTAGCCTATAGGCCACTGGACCCACACGTTCAATGACTTCATATGGGCCAATGAACCTAGGGCTTAACTTACCTTTCCTTCCAAACCTCAATACCTTCTTCCATGGTGACACCTTAAGGAACACTTTGTCGCCAACCACATATTCTATTTCTTTCCTCTTCAGGTCGGCATAGGATTTCTGTCTGTCTGAGGCAACCTTCAAGTTGGCTTTAATTAGTTTCACCTTCTCCTCAGCCTGTTTCACCAGGTCTGGCCCTACCAGTTTGTCTTCGCCCAATTCAGTCCAGCACACTGGAGTTCTACATTTTCTCCCATACAGTGCTTCATACGGAGCCATTTGGATACTAGCTTGGTGCTATTGTTGTATGCGAATTCTGCCAGTGGAAGATATCTATCCCAACTTCCCTCAAACTCAATGACACAACTCCTCAGCATATCCTCAAGGACCTGACAAGTATTTCACGTTATTGTTATCATTTCAATTCAATATTTGTATCAATTTCATGGGTTTCAATCGTTTACCTGGATTACTCTTTCTGATTGCCCATCCGTCGAGGATGGAAAGTCATCTTTGAAATGGAGTTTTGTACCCAAGGATTCCTTCAACTTCTTCCAAAATCTAGATGTAAACCTTGGGTCTCGATCGGATATGATGGAAAGTGGGATTCCATGCGATCTAACTATCTCAGCGATATACAATTCTGCTAACCTCTCTAGTGAGTAGTCAGTCCTAACTGGCAGAAAGTGTGCTGACTTTGTCAATCTATCAACTATCACCCATGCTGCATCATGTTTCTTCCGGGTGAGAGGTAGACCACTTACAAAATCCATAGTGACCCTATCCCATTTCCATTCAGGTATGCGTATAGGCTGTAGCAAACCTGATGGAACTTGATGTTCTGCCTTGACTTGCTGACATGTCAAGCATTTAGTCACATAGTCAGCTATGTCTTTCTTCATACCAGGCCACCAATACTGAAGCTTTAGATCATGATACATCTTTGTACTTCCTAGGTGCATAGCATATACACTGGTGTGTGCCTCTTTTAGAATACTGGCTTTCAATTCCCCGTTATCTGGTACACACAGTCTTCCTTTGTAATACAGACACCCATCTGTCTTTGCCTCATAGTCAGTTGCTTTTCCTTCTGGAATTTTGCTCATAATAGCCAGTAATTTTTCATCTACCTTCTGCCCATCTAAAATCAGCTGTAGCAGGTTTGGCCTCACTTGCAACTCAGCCAAAATAGCTCCATCTCGAATCAAGGTTAGACGGGCATTTAATGATCTCAAGGCTGTCACGGATTTTCTACTCAAGGCATCAGCAACTACATTTGCCTTCCCAGGATGGTAGTCAATTACACAGTCATAGTCCTTCAGGAACTCAATCCATCGCCTCTATCTAAGGTTGAGCTCCTTCTGTCTTGGCAAATATTTCAGGCTCTTGTGGTCTGTGTAAATGTAGCACTTTTCACCATACAAGTAATGCCTCCATATCTTCAGTGCGAAGATAATTGCTGCAAGCTCTAGATCATGGGTAGGGTAGTTACATTCGTGTGGCCTCAATCGCACGGAGGCATAGGCGACCACCTTCCCCTCTTGCATCAATACACACCTAACCCATTATGTGAGGCATCACTATAGACCACAAAGTCCTTTCCAGGACCTTGTGTGTTAACTGCGGTGCCTCTGTCAACATAGCCTTCAATTTCTCAAAACTGGTCTAACACTTGTCATTCTAGTCAAATCTGACATTCTTGTGTAACAACTTGGTCATTGGAGCAGCTATTAGGGAAAATCCCTTCACAAATCTTCTGTAATACCCAGCTAGCCCCAAGAAGCTTCTGACCTCAGTTGTGTTTCTGGGAGGTTTCCATTCCATCACTGCTTCTATTTTCTTGGGATCCACCCTAATCCCATCAGCTGACACTATGTGTCCAAGGAATGCAATCTCATTCAGCCAAAAGTCACACTTGGACAACTTAGCATACAGCTTCTTTTCTCTCAGGGTTTGCAGAACAATCCTCAAATGCTCATCATGTTCTTCACTGGTCTTGGAATACACCAAAATATCATCAATAAAGACCACTACGAACCGATCTAAGTGTGGATGAAAGATACGGTTCATAAGGTCCATGAATGCCGCTGGTGCATTTGTTAGACCAAAGGGCATCACTAGGAACTCATAATTGTGACATATTGATGCTAGAAATAACTTATCCATATTACCTAAAAAGGTCAACATATGCATTGACTTGTGAATTATATAATAGTTAGTAAACTCTAAAAATTGATGAATTAAACAATTAATTTATAATGTGCCCTAGTTTGCCTAGTTGACTAGTATGGATAGGTTGGCATACCAATAGGATTCTGACAGCTGTTCTGTAAATAGCTTCATGCCATACTGTGTTTTTACAGCTTATTATGACGCGTTGTGACTTTAATAGCCTACGACTATACATATTGTGTATTTATTCTTGGCCTATCGCCAGATTGACTATATGGCTTTTTAGCCATGCTATTTGCACACCGGGAGACACTTTGTGATCGATGGTGTGACGGCCCGAGGTACTAGATACCCAGTGTCAGTATATCTATTTATCCAGTCTGGTCAGTATATAGGCTACACGGGCAAGTACTATTAAATTCAAATACCTAAATCTAGTCTATTGACATACAGCACCACCAAAAATTCGTAAACACTTTATTTACTTTATTTTAGTGTATATTTCTTTATATTTGGCACCACTAAGCAAAATTGCTTAGCGCATTGCTTTTGTAACGCGTAGGTATTGGAGACACAGCTGGGGAGCCCAGCAGACCTACGACTGGGTGAGACATCTGATCTACACAGGAGTCTAGAGTCATCTGCACTGCATTACATACATGGTAGGACTTAGGATATCTTGTATTTTGTACTTCTGTTGTATTTTTGAAATTCGGCCTTGTATTTTGTAATATTATGAAAGCTCTAAAGTTTTAATATTTTCTATATATTAAATAACATGGAGATTTTCTGGATATATTTAAATTATTATGGACTGTATTATGGAACTATTTAATGATTGTAAAAGTCTATTGACATTACTCAGAAATAGAGACTGTGAAATATCTGAGATTTTGATATTATCATATTAAACTGTTTTCAACAGGTTTGGAAGGATAATTTGTCCGAAATACAGATGGCACCTTGCCAAATTTTTATTACCATTTTTGAAATACTGATTTTATCAAAGTATGAAAATAGTATCAGCATGATATGTATATTACATAAAAGACTTCTTAAAATCAAGTTGAGTTCAGGAAATGAAATAATCATAGACTAGGTGTTCCGGCACGCCGTATAGCAGACCTTGTTCGGCTATACTGTAGACGGGTGAGGGGTGTTACACTCGGGCCGTCACACCATGGGACGAAGAACGTCAACCACGTATACAGTCAGTATGGCTAAAAAGCCATGATAACACATAATCGAGCATAAAAGCCATGAGTGCGGGCATAAAGCCATGAATGCGGGCATAAAGCCATGAGTGCGGGCATAAAGCCATGAATACAGGTATAAAGCCTTTCGCGGTACTGCTAAAACAATACCCTATTGGCATGCCAAACTATCCAATCTGACACACATGTCTAGGCAATACAAGGGCACATAATATCATTAAATACTAATATATTGTGTTTTATGACTTCATTATTTCATAATAATTTTCAATTATAATGTATACATTCATTTGATCATATATATGATCACAATTCACATCAATTATCCCTTTATATCATTGTACTCAAAGTACTTTTTCTTTCTACAATAATGAGAACTAATGTCTCATTCATACATTAATATGGTTCATTTATTCATTCATTATGTTATTCATATTGATCACAATTCAAAACAATGGTTCACATGTACCATTGTATTCAAAACATTTTTCCTTTCTCATTTATACATTTTATGAATTCTATTTGTGATGGGCATATAAGGCCTAACTACTTATTCACATCAATTAGGTGACTTACTTTTCATGTTTCAAGCAATCCATGAACATTTCATGGATTTCAAATTTATGGCCTTAATTTCCCTTTAACAATATAGTTCTTACACTTTGTGTCTTTATATTACTATTCAGATTACCATTCACTCAAATTATTGACTTTTTAATACATAATGAATTTATTGAACCTAAGTTCACCAAGATACCACTTTTTGCATTTTATTTTTGTTGGTATTGATTCAATACCATTTCAAAGCTTATCTTATGTTATTCAAAATTTTCAGATTTCGTACCCTAGGTCTACTGTTCCATTGGTCATTTGTACAGTAGGAATTTGACAAAATTGTCTTCATTAAAGTTGTTTTTTATTGTGTCTAGTTACATTTCTTTTTTTGAATCACTCCATTTGGAGTTTTGTAGCTCAGTTTATGGTCATTTTACCATAACTGGCCGGATTGACCTGTACCCAGAATTTGTGGGCAATTTGGTTCTGCCAGATTTGGTGACTTAAGTTTGATTGGCAATTTGACTAGGTTATGATCAGAATTTGGATTTGTGTTCTTCATGAAATTGTAGGACTATGTCTCAGCTTTCTGCTGATAAAATTTCAGGTCAATTGGACCTTTTTACACTGAGTTATGACCAAATGAATAAATATTGTTCATTTGGTCATTTTGCACAGGCAAAATACAAGTCACCCGGATTAGGGAAATTTTTAGGTCAACTTGGATTGGTTTTCTGGGTAGGGTTTCTTCACCAAAGTTGTGCCATTATGTGTCTAGCTTCATTCCCAATTGGCCTTGCACCAATTGAACCTATACAACTCCATTTATGGCTGCCCAAACCTGCTGGACTCACAACTAGTCCTGCAGGTCACCAAGGGCAGCATGCCTAAACTCAACTCCATTATCCTTACTCACTTTAATTCCTCCTCACACACATTCAAATGGTCACTAATTGACCATTACAAGGTTAATATACCATTTCGTAAGCAAAACTCCAATTTTTTCACAAACCCTACTTTCCAAGTTTCCATTTCATGCTTTTCATGTCATCTAACACATCCAACACACATAGTTCAACATCTAACTCAAGTTATCTCATCACAAACCACTTCTAAACAATTCAAGTCCTACAAATCAACAAATCTCATCCTTCTCCCATGGCTGCAAATTTTCATACACACTTCAATATAATTGTTTTGTTCAATTTTACAACAAATTCTCATTTAACTTGTCTTCCTAACAAAGATTAAAAGATATGGAAGTGAGTATAGGCACTAACCTTTTTGAGCACTCTCTTGGCTTGTTGAAACCTTAGAATTTTTACTTCTTATAGCTGCCTAGAGTTGCCTTGTGATATGGGGATGAATTTTTATGAAGGGTGTTTAGGGTTTTTATGGTGAGAAAGGGTGGGAATTCAAGCTTGGAAGCTTAAGAAATGGAAGAAGAACTCTTCCATGGTGGTGCGACTGGTTGTGGAAGAAAGAAGCAAATTGCTTTTGTCAAGTTTTGGTCTCTTTTATCTCTTTTTATTTGTTTTATGTAAGCTTGTTGAATGTTGATTGGTGGATAAGTTTTTAATGATATCATATGATGTCATAATTGGCATTTTCTTTCATTTTCTTTTTTTTTTCTTCTCTACTCATTTTCAATTTAATTTGTAGCAATATTTATTCATATTTTAGATCATAATAATTATTTACTTAACTGGATAAGTCGGCTAAAAATCATCTTTGAAGGAAAAATGACCGAAATGACCAAAATGCCCTCCGTTTGGCTTAACAAACTAAAATTGTCTGTACCGATTGAAAAATTTTTCTAAACCTTTTCTTGGCATTCTAATGCCATAGAAATCTCAATGACTCTTCTCTAGAGTCCCAATAATTATTTCATGAATTTTCTCCCTAGTCTGGGGTCGATAACTGTCTTTACCGATACTCTCCCATACGGTTATCCATCGCTAGGGCACCGACTCATTTAACTTGGTTGTATTTTATTTCTAAAATTTTTTTTCTTAATTTTTCTTATACTTATTTGAGTTATTTATGACTCCTCAATCTAGTCTAAATATTTTTCCAGATGTTCTAGCTGTCCAGACCGACATCGATCACCGGAACAGTAGAATGCGCAAAATTGCGGCGGTGAGGGTGTTACAATTCTTTCCCTCTAACAAAAATTTCGTCCTCGAAATTTACCCGGTGTAAATAATCGTGGAGCTACTACCTCCTTATTTCTTCACCTTTCCGTGTTATCATACTTCACTTTCTCCTTAGTCTCAATCCTATCCTCAAACAGTTATGTACTCGTTCTTTTTCATCTTAAATACAGTCTCCTTTTCATCTCCATTCACTATCTCATTGTCTCTTCACTCTCTCATTCCATATCTTAACCTAAAATAAACGGGAAATACAGATCTGCAATAGTATCACCTCGACTCTTATGAATGCAATGCATGATATGCAGTCTATCTAGGTCCAGAAATGCCTAAACCACGCTCTGATACCAATAAATGTAACACCCCTCACCTAACTACAGTGTAGCCAAGCAAGGCGTGCTACATTCGGTGTCGGAGCACCCTATCTTATCTTACTTTATTCTTTTAATAATTTTTTCTCATTATATTTTAAAATATAATTATTTTTCTAAGGAGAAACCAACGGAGTTTCCCATGTTTCTATTATCATTTAGCGTATTTTACTATTCACCTATTTGAAAATTTTAATAATATTTTACAATAAAAATCTCATCAATTATTCTCATTATTCACATTTCATTCATATATCTCAATTTCATATTCATTTCCATGCATTTCCATTCGTGCACAATTTATATATATAAGTTCTCAAGTTTCATTAATTTACATGATTTAAAGACTGATTACATAAATTCATAATTTACATGATCTATAAATTAATTACAGTTCCATAATCTATATTTCAACATACAATTTATAGTTTACATTACAACTAATAACTAATTATAATGTACAAAATATATGATATGATCTATGTGGGCCCTATCTACATGCATTGCTGAGGAGGTGACAACCTTGAACACTCTGCAGATCAGAACTCCAAAATCTCTGTTTGGGATTCGCTAGGCTTTAACTTCAGTACCTGCGCGAGGAAACAAATCCATCGCACTAAGCATTGCTACTTAGTGGTGCAACAATATAACAAGGAAATAATATAACAAGGAAATAATATAACAAGGAAAAATAATTGGAGCATATTTTTTATACTCAAGAATTTTACTGGGTTCATATGAAATTTTTCATACAATATATCTTTCGTCATTTATGTTGCTCTCTAGAATCACTTCTTTCATAAGTTTACAATAATCATTTATATCATGTACAAATAAATCTAAAATTTATACTTATGCTTATATTCTTATGAAAGTCACATTTGTAATGTTATTTAAGTTATAATTCTTCTACTAGTCTTTTTATCACTTTCTTGATACTTTCTAAGTTGTTTACAATCATTTCGTAATATTTAAAATTTTTAAAAGTAGTTTAATTTACTTCAGATCATTCTAAGAAACAAATTTTTGGAGCTAATCTAATTTATTTTAGAACTTCTTCTCATTTATTTAATTTCTAGCATTTTTAATTGCTAATATTCATAATTTATTTTAATAAATTAGACTGCCCAAGTAACCTACGATAGGCTGACTAAACTGGATAACGGGTCGTTGGCATTGGACACCGCGGTGCCTCGGGCCGTCATACCACGGGACGCAGAATGTCAACCACGTATGCAGTCAGTATGGCTAAAAAGCCATGATAACACATAATCGGGCATAAAAGGCATGAGTGCGGGCATAAAGCCATGAGTGTGGGCATAAAGCCATGAATACAGGCATAAAGCCTTTCGCAATACTGCTAAAACAATTCCCTATTGACATGCCAAACTATCCAATCTGACACACATGTCTAGGCAATACAAGGGCACATAATATCATTAAATATTAATATATTGTGTTTTATGACTTCATTATTTCATAATAATTTTCAATTATAATGTATACATTCATTTGATTATATATATGATCACAATTCACATCAATTATCCCTTTATATCATTGTACTCAAAGTACTTTTTCTTTTTACAATAATGAGAACTAATGTCTCATTTATACATTAATATGATTCATTTATTTATTCATTATCTTATTCATATTGATCACAATTCAAAATAATGGTTCACATGTACCATTGTATTCAAAACATTTTTCCTTTCTCATTTATACATTTTATGAATTCTATTTGTGATGGGCATATAAGCCCTAACAACCTATTCACATCAATTAGGTGACTTACTTTTCATGTTTCAAGCAATCCATGAACATTTCATGGATTTCAAATTTATGGTCTTAATTTCCCTTTAACAAAATAGTTCTTACACTTTGTGTCTTTATATTACTATTCACATTACCATTCACTCAAATTGTTAACTTTTTAATACATAATGAATTTATTGAACCTAAGTTCACCAAGATACCACATTTTGCATTTTATTTTTTTTTTTTGGTATTGATTTCCAATACCATTTCAAAGCTTATCTTATGTTATTCAAAATTTTCTGATTTCATACCCTAGGTTTACTGTTCTATTAGTCATTTGTACAGTAGGAATTTGATAAAATTGTCTTCATGAAAGTTGTTCCTTATTGTGTCTAGTTATATTTCTTTTTTTGAATCACTCCATTTGGAGTTTTGTAGCTCAAGTTATGGTCATTTTACCATAACTGGCCAGATTAACCTGTACCCAGAATTTCTGGGCAATTTGGTTCTGCTAGATTTGGTGACCTAAGTTTGGTTGGCAATTTAACTAGGTTATTATCAGAATTTAGATTTGTGTTCTTCATGAAAGTTGTAGGACTATGTCTTAGCTTTCTGTTAATAAAATTTCAGGTCAATTGAACCTTTCTACACTCAGTTATAACCAAATGAATAAATACTGTTCATTTGGTCATTTTGCACAAGCAAAATGCAAGTCACCCAGATTAGGGAAATTTTTAGGTCAACTTGGTTTGGTTTTCTTGGTAGGGTTTCTTCACCAAAGTTGTGCCATTATGTGTCTAGTTTTATGCCCAATTGGCGTTGCACCAATTGAACCTATACAACTCCATTTATGGCTGCCCAAACATGCTGGACTCACAACCAATCCTGCAGGTTACCAAGGGCAGCATGCCTAAACTCAACTCCATTATCCCGACTCACTTCAATTCCTCCTCACACACATTCAAATGGTTACTAATTGACCATTACAAGGTTAATATACCATTTCGTAAGCAAAACTCCAATTTTTTCACAAACTCTACTTTCCAAGTTTCCATTTCATGCTTTTCATGTCATTTAACACATCCAACACACATAGTTCAACATCTAACTCAAGTTATCTCATCACAAACCACTTCTAAACAATTCAAGTCCTACAAATCAACAAATCTCATCCTTCTCCCATGGCTGCAAATTTTCATACACACTTCAATATAATTATTTTGTTCAATTTTACAACAAATTCTCATTTAACTTGTCTTCCTAACAAAGATTAAAAGATATGGAAGTGAGTATAGGCACTAACCTTTTTTAGCATTCTCTTGTCTTGTTGAAACCTTAGAATTTTTACTTCTTATGGCTGCCTAGAGTTGCCTTGTGATGTGGGGATGAATTTTTGTGAAGGGTGTTTAGGGTTTTTATGGTGAGAAAGGGTGGGAATTCAAGCTTGGAAGCTTAAAAAATGGAAGAAGAACTCTTCCATGGTGGTGCGGCTGGTTGAGTAAGAAAGGAGCAGATTGCTTTTGTCAAGTTTGGGTCTCTTTTATCTCTTTTTATTTGTTTTATGTAAGCTTGTTGAATGGTGATTTGTGGATAAGTTTTTAATGACATCATATGATGTCATAATTGACATTTTCTTTCATTTTCTTTTTCTTTTGTTCTCTACTCATTCTCAATTTAATTTTTAGCAATATTTATTCATATTTTAGATCATAATAATTATTTACTTAACTGGACAAGTCGGCCAAAAATCATCTCTGAAGACAAAATGACCAAAATGCCCTCCGTTTGGCTTAACAGACTAAAATTGTCTGTACTGATTGAAAATTTTTTCTAAACCTTTTCTTGGCATTCTAATGCCATATAAATCTCAATGACTCTTCTCTGGAGTCCCAATAATTATTTCATGAATTTTCTCCCGAGTCTAGGGTCAGTAACTGTCTTTACCGATATTCCCTCGTACAGTTACCCATCGCTAGGGCACCGACTCATTTAACTTGATTGTATTTTATTTCTAAAATTTATTTCCTTAATTTTTCTTACACTTATTTGAGTTATTTATGACTCCTCACTCTAGTCTAAATATTTTTCCAGACGTTCTAGCTGTCCAGACCAACACCGATCCCCGAAACAGTAGAATGTGCGGAATTGCTACAGTGAGGGTGTTACACTTTAGGATGCATTAGCTTTAGATAGCTATAGAAATTTTACTTCAAATTGGTATTTTACTCTCTAAGTCGAACGCTCACTCCTGTTCATCCTATTTTTTCAGGTTATAGGAGGAGACCCATTTTTTCAGGATAACCTACTTCTTTTCTCACAAATTATCAATAATTACTTAATTGTATTTATTATTATCTAAATTTGTAATTTTGAACTCCGCATGTAGTAGCAGTAGCATTAATCTTATTAGGGACTGTATGAATTTAAGTTTTTATGTAACTGTACTAAAAATTTTTATGATTTTTAAATAGTTTGTAAATGATGTAACAGGGTTGAGTTGGGCTCCCCTAATCTGAGTTTCTTATAATTATTGGGTTAAGTTGGCTCAAAATAAAATTATAATAGTTTAATTTAAATTATTTTATATACATGTTGGGCCTAAATTATGGACCTGGTCATGAGTTTGGGAATAGTAAGGCTTACTTCGGGCCTTGGGGGCTTTATGTCGGCCCTGGTCCTAGTGTTAGTTCGGCCAATAGATTGGGTTGGGACAAATGTGATATCAGAGCTTAGGCTTTAGGTTCATGGGAAAGTTTATACCTAGAGTTGTCACATGCGGAGTATATGATTATGTTTCGTCTGCTTCTATAACTCCTTGCTTCTAGATTCTGTGTTATTCCTCGGTTAGTATAACAGTGCTTCAGTTTAGCACCTCAGTTTTGTGAAGTACATGGTGATGTGAAATAGATTTAGCAGAAGTGTTGAGGTCTACCATGGAAATATGTACTCCAAGAAATACTATATTTTTATCAGTATGGGTTTAAGTGGTGTGCCTATCTGGTGCAAGGCACAAGTACATAAAAATGAGTCTAGAAAATACAGTTGCCTTAAATAAGGGTGAGGATACCTCTGCCGGCAGTAGTCAGTGCATGACCCAGTCAGAGTAAGTTTATGATATCAGTAGATTCAATAGTGATAAGAGATTGGGAGACCTAGTCTGTCAGGACGTATCATAGTAACTATATAATGTTCTCAATGTCCGCTCTGTAAGCTGCAGATTACATTACTGACATGGAATTATTGTGTAGTGCTGTGTGCATCCTCGTGGTGCTCTATAATGAGGGTGTTATAGACAGTCTCTATTTTGGTACAGTTGTAACACTCCGAACCTTCGAGTTATGAATAGTACCATTTTTGGTCCGTGACTAGTACTATTTAAAGACACCTTGAGGACCAAAAATAAATAGAAAATTAATTGAGATAGACTCAATAAAAATTCAAGTGACCCAAAAATATAAGGATCCACCAGGTATATTGAAAAAGAGGGATTATGAACCGATGAGGGGCACTTTGGTCAATTCACCTCAAGAGTTAACTTTTGACCAAAATGTTAATTAATTTAAGTGAAATTAATGAATTGAATTATGGAATAATTTTTTTAGGAAAAGAATTCAAGTATAAGATGTAAGGAAAATAAAAGAAATAAAAATCTAGAATTTTAGGTCCATTTTGACCAAATTAAAATTTTAGGATCAATGGGCTTTAGACAACTCAATAAAAAATAAATAAATAAATAAATAATTGGGATAAGTATAAAAGGAAGCCATCTTCCTCCCTCCCTCATTTAGTTACCCCCCCACACAACTCCTCTCCCTCTCTTTTCTTTCTTCTCTCTTCATTCTTCCACTTACAACCTCTCTCAACCATTGATTTTCCCACTTTTTCTCCATGAGTTTTCTATCTAATTAGTAGAAAACATCAAATTTATCTTTCATTGAGAGATTAGAAGCTAAGAGAACAAAAGAGTTAGAAGAAATTAAATATTAGAAGTGGTCACTTGAGGTAAGTTTCTTTTTATGTTAGATTAGTTGTATAAGCCTTGAATGAAGTTAACTTATGATGAAATTTCATGAGAAATTGAAAGGAAACATGCATGGAACCTAATCTAGGGTTTTGGCCAACTTAGGGAAAATTAGGGTTTTGATATATTTTAGTTAAATTAATGATAAATATAAGTTAAATTGAGGTAGTATGCATGATTGGGAGTAGTAAGATTTCATGGGATTGCATAAATTAAATTATGGAAGATTAAGGTTCATGGGAAAATTGGGTTTTGGTGCTAGAGAGTGAAATTGGTGTGTGTAGTGTTAAATTATGGTCATTTGAGGTTTATTTAGTTTGAATTAACATTGGGTTGATGAATGAAGATAATGAAATGGTAGGATTAGGGAAATTGCAAACTTTGGTGTTTGAAAATTGTAGATTTTGTGCTAGGAAGTGCCATTGATGTGTTAATGCTAAATTATAGTTATTTTGGGTGAATTAAATGTGAATTGAGATTGGTTAGTGGAAGTAATTGAAGAAATGAAAATTTTAACTTAGGGCAGAATTTTGTACACTGAATTCAGTGTGTTTGGAAGCCCATAACTTGAGCTACACAACTCCAATTGGTGTGAAACTAATTGGAAACGAAACTTAATACATAGGGGTAGAATTTTTGTGAAGATACCCTGCCCCGAAAATGACCTTAAGCTATCCGAAATGAGCTTTGAACTTAGAGACAAAATTTTGGAACTTACAGAATTTGATCATATGAACAGTAAAATTTGCATGGCTATAACTCTCTCTAGAAAACTCCGATTTAAGCGATTCTTAAACCGATGGAAACATAAGACATAGTAGAACATTTCATATGAAGAACTTAAGGTCAAATTATGGACTTAACCCAATCAAATTGCTAATCAAATTTGAATCACCGAATCTGCAGAATTGCAGATTTACCATATGAACAGGAATTTTGCATGGCCATAACTCTCTAGAAAACTCTGATTTGGGCGATTCTTGAACCGATGGAAACCTAAGACATATTAGAATATTTCATATGAAGAACATTAGACCAAATTATGGACTTAACTTGACCAAATTGCTGAACGAAATTGGATTGATAAATTTGTCAGAACTAAATCTACAGCATAAACAGTGACGTAAACAGTAATCATATTTTGGGCATAACTTGAGCTACTTTGAATTAGGCGATTCAAAAAGGAAAATAAAGTTAAGACCTAAATGAACAATTTTCATTAAGAACACCTCACAAATTATGATTGAAACTAGGTAAAAATTAGGTTCAAAGATTGGGGCACCAAGCTGTCCCAAAACCAAAACTCTCTAAAATTTGCAAAGCTAATTTATGATGTATTAGACATTCATGTAATAAGTTCTTGGCAGAAATTGAGATTAGTATTGAGGTATTCTATTTGTGTATTTTCAGTAGAGAAAGAGGTTGGGACGGACAAGGAATAGTGAGTAAAGAGAAGGAGAGCATTGAAGGTTTGTGCACAACTAACCTTTTCTTCGTTTTTAAACTTGTAAATTGCTTAGAATGTGTTAAATTGAATGAGTTTGCTTTGAACAAGTTTACTTTGACTGAAATATGATTTTTCTCTTGCATTTGAGAAATTTGGGTGTTGCCACTTT
Organism: Hevea brasiliensis; assembly: GCF_030052815.1. Classification (NCBI taxonomy): domain Eukaryota; kingdom Viridiplantae; phylum Streptophyta; class Magnoliopsida; order Malpighiales; family Euphorbiaceae; genus Hevea; species Hevea brasiliensis. The sequence goes on along the minus strand of NC_079504.1, from coordinate 85,016,953 downwards.
TATTTGGATATTATAATGAATTTAAATGTGTTTATTGGTTTATAAATGTGATTGTTGAGTGGGAAATTTTTGGAAACTATTTTCAAATCATAGTTAGCATAACAGTCCCTTTCGGAACTCCCCAGTAGTAACGGCTACTTTGGGTTGATTATGTCTCCCATTAATAACGGTTAGTGAGGTAAGACTACATGAGTACTCATTAGCTAGCTAGCCTTTCCCTCATTAATAATGGTTAGTGAGGCTGAGATTGCTTTATCGTGGTGTACAACATGGCACTGATCATGAAATTTTGTGTCATGGCCTAAACTGTGTATTGATGTTGGCAATACTAATACTTTGTGAATTATGATTTATGAAGTGTGATTTCTCTTTTGAAATGTTATTCCAATAAATGGCTCTTATGGACTTAGAACTATTATGAAGTTTTCATGCGTAAGAAAAATGTGATTTATTATGCTTTGACAAATTGTGTTTTACCTTAAGTTTTAAAGTTATTAGTTGTGCACCACTGAGTGATATACTCAGCGATAGCTTCTTTATGCTGTCGCAGGTAAGGGAAAGGAGAAGGCTGCCAAGTGAGAGACTTGGAAGCAGCATTTTGGTATTGATTGTGTGTATTTACGTTAGGTATACCCTTGTGATTTCTTTGGATGTATTTTGTACCTATATGTATGGATGTACGAACATTGAGCAGTTTGTATTTAAAAGCATTACATTGCTATCACATTTTGAGTTTGTAACTATTTTGTATTTTACTTTGAGGCTTATGAAAATGTAACTTTTGTAATATTTAGTCTATCATTATTTCCAATGAATGTTTACATGAAATTTTAACTATTCTCATGTAATTTTTCGCAAAAGAATTGATAAGATAAAAAGCTATGGTTTGTTTTAAAATTCTTTGTAGCATAACTAATGGGTTATTGGTAGGTGGAGTTCGGTAATTCATTAGGTATGCTACGGGAACATGTCGTGCCTTACAAGGGATAAGGTGTGACAATAGTTATGCCAGAACAGGGTTCTATTACTGCAAAAGAGTTTGGAAATCCTAGGTAGAGATTTAAAACTCTAGAGCCAAAATATCGAAGGGTCACAGTTGTAAGGTAGCTAGAGTCAGTGACTCAGTTACCCTAGAATGAGCTACAGTTACATTAGGAATTGCTGAAAGACTAGAGGTTTCAGTATAGTCATAAATTAAAGGTAACACCTTTAGGTAAGGCCATTTGGTCTTTTATATGGAGTCTTAGATAGTTTTGGCATTGCAATGGGCCTTTTGCCTAAAGTTTAGTGAAAAATAGTGTCTTCGTTGTGTAGCAGCAGGGTGCAGGGTACGATTTTTCTCCCCTAAAGGAGACAGGATGCTATGGATGATGTTCATAGCCTGTAAAACGATGCTTTAAGGGGTTTGCAGTATGATAAGAGAGCAGATAACTAAACATAGTTGTGGCTTGGTGGTATATGTAGTACCTTTTTCGCAGTCAGTTATGACGTAAAGCAGTCTTAGTCTTTCAAGAGAGATAGGGGTTTATTACTAATGATGGTGATCATCAAAATAGTGCCCCAGATGGGACTGTAGAGTGTGGTAGAGAGTAGTTAGTTCGGGTATCCTGGAGAGGGTATAAGTTCCATTAGATGAACCATAAATGATCAGACCATGATGGATGTAAAGCCTTTGAATTGAATGATGGGTTTGGGTGCCTAGTATCTTAAGTTTTGGCTAATTGAGTAAACATAGAAATAAAATAAATAATAAATAAATAAAATAAAATTACTGCAGAATCAGTTCTTGAGGTAGTAAGGGTATTATGGAGGCTAAAGGATAAGAATAGAAATCACACAATAAATGTATGACTGCAATTTCCTGAGTTCCTTCCTAATTTCATATTGTTCAAAACAATAGTATAATTTAATTATAATAGTGTTAAGAGTAATAAATTAGCGAAGATAAATCACTGAAGGCCAGTGGATAAAGAAAGTACAGAATGAAAATTTGGATAATTTATTGCAGATACAATATAATCTAAATGCCATTGGAAGTACTAGCTAGAGTGGTCAAAGGACAAAATCTGAGTAGCACAGATATGTGATAACTTGGTAGAGACTCTGAAAGATATAGTTAGCAAGTACAACTATCATGTTAGGAAGAAGAATGGAACCAGGGATAAAAATAGTCAAGTTCTAATTTGGGTAAGATAAAAGAAATAAATGAAAGGACAACCTGAAGGGAGCAGAATAAAAGGAACAAAGTTAAGATATAGGGTAGCAGAATAAAAGGAACAAAGTTAAGATATAGGGTAGGCTAAGTGTTTATTCTTGGCAACTTGAATAACAAGATGGAGAACCCAAAATGGGACCACATTAGTGAGAATAGTGATGGAGGTATGGAATCTAGTAATGTGATACTCATAGCATGATGTAGTTGAGGTAGTGCCAGGGGCTAGAATATAAAGCTTGGAGTTGCATGATTGGATCATACTCTATCTATTCTCTATTCCTAAAGTGAAGTGGATAACAGTATCAAGAAGATTAGGCGAGGAATATAATAATAATGAGTAAAAGCTAGAATGTGTGCAATGGTATTGCGAACTATCTAATTAGATAGAGAAAGGAAATTAGTAAGTAGTAAGTTGAGTAAAAGTCAATCTAATGGATCAAATAGGTATGATGAGAGGAAAAAATGATAGATAATGACACATAGGCTTTAGGTTGGACTTTTGAGATAGAGGTTCGTTATGAATGTCAGGCAAATGTCCTTATTATTATCAACAGAATCACTTTGCAGTCAAGCAATAATGATAGAACAATAATAGGGGTAGAATGAAAAGTGACAAGTATAGGTGGTTAGAAATCACTAGAAAGTTCAAGGATCAAACTAATAACCATAGGTAAGGGTGGAATTAGTGCTGGAAGAATCTATTAGTGAGAGAAATTTTTCAGCATTCAACAAAAGTTAAGGGCACAATATAAATGATGATAGGTATGAATCATAGATCGAGTATAAGTAAAGTTAATAAATTATAAAATATTATGTCTGAAAGGACAATGGTACGGTAAAGGGTTCATGCAAATGATACCTTATAGGTAGAGCACAATTGTGCTAAGAGATGATGAAATTTGAAGAGAAAGACTAAGAAACATAGGTTAAACGTTATTATATAGACAATTAGGGCATAGTTGACTGTAAGAGGATATTTTTCTTTCTCTTTAAGTTTTGCTCGTGCTTTTGGTTCTAGAGGGTTATATGAGAAACAGAGACTGAGTCAAGGAGAATAAACTAAGTATCTAGTTAGGAATTGTGGTAGAACTCACATTTACCACTATCTCACCAGTGCAGGTGGAACCTATAGGCTTAAGGATTGTAGGAAATAATAATATTTTAATAGTCATGTTTGAAAAGAGGTACTTGGAGAATCATCTATGGTGAATGTCCTGGTGGGAACAAATTATAGAGTTAAAATTCTAGAAGTAATGGAGTCAGCAATCAAGTAGTTAGTAATCAAGTTAAGATTAAAAAGTAAAAAGGGCACCATTAATGCTAATGGGATGAATATAGTCAAGGGAAAGGCACAAGGCAAGGAAAGACAAAAGAGGAATGGTATGAGAGAGGACAAAGGTTAAAGAATAAGTATAGTAGGTTGAAAGAATATCAATAATAGCAGAAACAGAAAAAGGAAGTGGATAAGATCCAAAGGGCAAGAGAAGAGCTCAATAAATTTAGTTACAATGATGAGAATAAGAAGGAATAAGCTTACTAGGGACACATTAAGGGATGTTTAAAACAAGTTGTGGTGAGGTAATAGATTCAAGGAGTAGTGGAACCTCAACCTAAGTGTCAATGTGTCAGGAAGTATTTCACATAATAAGAAGCTTTAGGAAGAAGTTAGGATATTCCCATTCCAGAGGAGGAGTGAGAAATGATAAAGTCACATGGACTAGGTTATCAGGGAATATAAACACTTTTGTCATATAAAAGAAGTGACCAAGTTCACTTTCCAATGTTGATAAATGGTACATTTAGCCCTTGGAGGGAACTCTACCTAACTAGTTACATAAGATGGATAGAGGTTGGTCTAAGTACCTTAGTAATGACACAAATAGATTGAAAATTTAAAATATCATGAAAATAAGAAGATGCATAGGTACTAACCGTTGAGATCAAAGGACAAGTCAAGATTTAGAATAAGATGCCTATGATAGGTGTTATAGGAAACATCTTATAAAACATTATAGGTTAAAGAACATAAGTCATGTCCTTGGGAAGCAGAAGGTTGAGGGATAAGCGCTAAGGTTGATTGAAGTTATGAGACATCAAGTCAAGTACCGAGCAGTATAGTGAATACTTGAGATGTCAGAAAAATGGTCAATGAATAGCTAAGAGATAAGAGCATCTCTAATAAGAGATTATGATAGTTATGACACTACAGTAAAATCAGAGAGCAGAGGAATGCGATCTATAGTACATGAAGAGTTTGGAGAATAAAGTGTTTTAATCATTTTTGCTTAGCTGGAGGAGAAAATGCTTACACCTATCCCAATAGCCCTCTTTCCTTATCATTTGTTTATTCGAAAATTCGAGGACGAATTTTTCTTAAGGGGGGAAGATTGTGATAACCTGAAAATTTAAAATATAGATTTTATATTTTTTTATATAGCATTTAAATATTATTTTAATATTATTATGTGATTTTAATATATTTTATAAAATTATTATAAAGTTTTAGATTTAATCCTTTGGATTATTGAATTTAGATTATAGTTTTATGTTTTAATATTTTTTTTAATTTAGTCTAATTACTAATATTATGATTCATAATATTATTATATTTAATTAATTTATTAAGTAAGAGTTTATTTTAAATATTTTAAAAGTTTAATTTAATAATAATAATAATAATTAAAAAAAAAGAGAGAATTGAGAGGTGACAGTGGCGTGTAGCAGTGGGCTACACCCACTGTCAACTGCTACTGCTGCAGCAGCAATTTAAAAAAAAAATTGATTTTTTTCTCTCTCTCACTCTCTTTCTCCCCCACCACCACCACTCTCCCTCTCATCTCTCTCCCTCTATCCCTTTTCTTGCTCCGACGATCCTCCCTCCCCATTGGCTGGTGGCACCAGCAACCACTGGTGACCTCCAACTGACGTTCAACGAGCCTCCGGCGAGCCTCCAGCTGCAGCGACAGTGGCGGCAAGGCATGAGAGAGAAAAATGGGTCCCAAATTTTGAACGCTCATATCCGGTGATCCCAACGTTCGATTGGAGTGATTCCAGCAGCTATGGACTCCTAATAGAGAGCTCTTTCAGATGAGATCAGCCTTGCTGGATTTGGTGGCCTTTTTCGGCGTCGGCAAGGAGAGAGAAAATCGATTTTTTTTTGACTTTTTGAAGAGATTTCCCCCAATCTGACCATTAGATCAACGATCCAAGATCACCTATAGACTCAGGAGGAGGAGAATAATATTTTGGTGTGACCAGTTCTGGCAGATATCGCTGGCGGCTGGCCACCGTGCCTGGTGGCTCCGGCGAGCTTTGAGGATGATTCAACTTTCAGAGGCTTCCTTATAAATTTTTAGAATTTTTGAGACACAGATAAGCTTTGGGTAAGATTATTTTCATTATTTCTTAGTCTGTGGTGCTTAAATGCAGTGTTTCTTAAATAGAAAAAATTGGAGAAAAATTCTAAAAAAAATATATGATAAATTATTTGAAGATATTCTATAGTGTTTGTTGAATTTTTGAGTGATTGTAGAATATTTTAAAAAATATAGGTGGATTTTAGTTAGATTTCTAGCATATGGGCATATAAGATTATCTGGAATTATGATATTTAAATTTTATATGATTGATTGAAACTTGAGAATAGAGGTTTAAATATGTGAATATTGAATTGGGTTGAATTAAGAATATGTTAGCTGTTGGAAACTTATGGAATTGAGTAATATTCTTGAATAAAATATTCATGGGTGATTAAAAAATTGGAATTCCTTTTGCAATAGCCTTGTAATATTACTAAGGACTGCAGGACAAAATTTTAGAATTTTTAGAGCTCGTTTGAGTGGTTTCTACAAAAAGGTTAATTTCAGGGATTAAAATATAATTTTCAAGATTGTGAGTATTGATTGTTTTGGAAGGCCCAGGAGGGACCATATGACGTTGATGAGATGTGATTGTGGAAATTGAGATTTAGAAGTGTTATTTGAATCTTCTTGCAGGTTGGGTAGGTCCTAGGTATAAGAAAAATTCTGCCAAATTTTTGACATAAATTAGAATGTGTTTACTTCTTTAAATTTATTTTTATTTGAATTAGCACTAATAAATCCATAATAAAATTATGTAGGTGATCAGGGTCAACCATCTTCCTTCACCTAACCTCTACAATTGTCTCTGATGTACTGTGAGTAAAATATTAATTTTAATTATAATTTCAATATTATTATATATTTAGGCATGCCCATGCATCATTTATAACTATGTATCTATGTAGTTAAACACTAGGCATATTTTATATTGTATTCTTAATTGATAAAGTGCCATGGATATTGTTTATGGTAATTTGGAGCAATGTGCGTGCGTTAGCGTGCATATGGTGTGTGGTATTGGATATGAATAAGACGGGTAGACGTGGTTTGAGAGACACTCGCTGGGACTCGGTCCTTTATGAATAAGTCGGGGTAGGCACGGCTCGAGATGATCTCACTGGCCCCTGCCTTTGGTTTATTAAGCGAAAGTCTAACTTGAGAGACACTCGCTGGCAGAGGTTGGATTAAGAGAGCTGTATAGAGGATCAGGTCTTGTATATGTATTGTTTGAATATGATTGGGCGTGTGAGTGCTCCAAATTACCTTTTTACTGTTATGATGTGATTGTATGAAAATTATGATGGTGTTGCATTCCACTCTTTAGGATGCATTAACTTTAGATAGCTATAGAAATTGTACTTAAAATTGGTATTTTACTCTATGAGTCGAATACTCACTTCTGTTCACCCTATTTTTTCAGGTTACAAGAGGAGACACTTTTTTTCAGGATAACCTACTTCTTTTCTTGCAGGTTATCAATAATTACTTAATTGTAATTATTATTATCCAAATTTGTAATTTAAAACTCTGCATGTACTAGCAGTAGCATTAATCTTGTTAGGGACTGTATGAATTTAAGTTTTTGTATAACTGTACCAAAAATTTTTATGATTTTTAAATAATTTGTAAATGATGTAACAGGATTGAGCTGGGCTCCCCTAATTTGGGTTTCTCATAATTATTGGATTAAGTTGGCCTGAAATAAAATTATAATAGTTTAATTAAATTATTTTATATGCATGTTAGGCCTAAATTATGAATCTGGTCATAAGTTTGGAAACAATAAGGCTTACAATAGGCCTTGGAGGCTTTATGCCTGTAACACCCTCACTGTAGCAATTACGTGCATTCTACTGTTCCGGTGACCGGTGTCGGTCCGGACAGCTAGAACGTCTGAAAAAATATTTAGGCTAGAGTGAGGAGTCATAAATAACTCAAATATTAATAAGAAAAATTTAGGAAAAATTTTAGAAATAAAATACAATCAAGTTAAATGAGCCAGTGCCCTAGCGATGGGTAACCCAGTAGGAAGTTGCGGTTCTCGCAACTAGGTGCCCTAGACTCGGGAGAAAATTCATAAAATAATTTTTGGGACTTCAGAGAAGAGTCATTGAGGTTTCTATGGCATTAGAATGCCAAGAAAAGGTTTAGAAAAATTTTTCAATCGGTACAGACAATTTTGGCCCGTTAAGCCAAACGGAGGGCATTTTGGTCATTTCGCCTTCAGAGACGATTTTTGACCGACTTGTCCAGTTAAGTAAATAATTATTATGATCTAAAATATGAATAAATATTGTTAAAAATTGAATTGAAAATGAGTAGAAAAGAAAAGAAAAGAAAAATGAAAGAAATTGGGAATTATGACATCACATGATGTCATTAACATGCCCCCACCCAATCACAACTTGACAAGCAAATTAAAAGGGATTAAAATGAGATAAAAATGAAACAATTCCAGCAGCCCCTTCTTCTTATTCCCGCACCAAAGAAAAAAAAGAGAGGAAAACCACCATTAAAGCTCCAAATGAGCTTGATTCCCTAGCCAACTACACCATACAACCTCACCCTCTCTTCACAAAAAATTTCCCTTACCACTAGAGCTAAACTTGGGCAGCCATTAGAAGAGGAGAAAGTGAAGGAAAGTGAAGGGTAAAAATTCATCCAAGAGGTTAGTGCTAATTTTCTTGCTTCCATTCTTTTCTAAGCATGAATTTAAGTTGAGTTAAGTTGAAATTTTGATGAAAAATGAATTAAAGATGCATGAACTTGTCCCATGAAATTTTGGCAGACTTAGGGTACCTAGGGTTTCAACAATTTGATTGCATAATAGTTATGTATGGCTGCCATTAAACATGATTTTGGTGTTTTAATTCATAGATTGTATGTATATAGAGAATTGAAATTGTTAGAGTTAGGGTTTGGGCACCAAAATTTGGATTTTGTTTAAGTATTGGTAAAAAGAGGTTGTAATGGTCAGTTAGTGACCATGTGGTCATATTTGAGTAGGAAATTGAGTGAATGGTGCCAAGAGAATTGAGGTTATGTATGCTGCCCTTGGTGACCTGCAGGACTGGGCATGAGTCCAGTAGGTTTGGACAGTCATAACTTGAATTTTACATGTTCAATTGGTACAAGACCAATTGGACATGAAACTAGACACATAATGGCACAACTTTGGTGAAGAAACCATGCCCAGAAAACCAAACCAAGTGGACCAAAAGTTTGCCCTAAACCGGGTGACCTGCAGTCTGCCTGGGCAAAATGACCAAATGAACAGTGTTTGGTCATTTGGCCATAACTCAGTGTAGAAAGGTCCAATTGACCTGAAATTTTACCAGCAACAAGCTGAGATATAGACCAACAACTTTCATGAAGAACACAAATCCAAATTCTGACCTTAACCCAGTCAAATTGCCAACCAAACTTAGGTCACCAAATCTGGCAGAACCAAATTGCCCAGAAAATCTGGGTACAGGTCACTCCGGCCAGTTATGGTAAAATGACCATAACTTGAGATACAAAACTCCAAATGGAGTGATTCAAAAAAAGAAATTCAACTAGACAAAATAAGGAACAACTTTCATGTTGATCATTTTGCCAAATTCCCACTGCAAAATTGACCAATGGAACAGTAAATACAAGGCATGAAAACTGAAAATTCTGCCCAATTAACATTAAGCTTGGAAATGGTATTGGCAACCAATACCAACAAATTTTGAATGCAAAATGTGGTATCTTGGAGAACTTAGGTTCATTAAATTTATTATATCTTAAAAGGTTAACAATTTGAGTGAATAGTAATGTGAATAGTAATACAAAGACACAACGTATAATAACTAAATTAGTAGAGGAAATTAAGGTATGAAATTTGAAATCCATGAAACATTCATGGATTACTTGGAATAGAAATAGTAATTAACCTAAATGACTTAATGAACATTTAAGTTATGTGAGTATATAGTTAAGATTTATTCCCATTACTAGTAGGTCTAATAAAACATAAGTAATACCACTTGAATATGAAATGACATTAACCTAGATGGATTGTTGAGTATAAATGGGATGAGGTTTACATTAGGATTTATGTTTCCATTACAAATAAGATAATAACACCTTGTATGAGTTATGAATTCATATAAATATTGTAATGAATAAATGAATCACATGAAAATATGAATGGAACATTAGTTTTCTTTATAAGAGAAAGGAAAAATATTTTGAGTACAATGGTATATGAACACCATTGTTGTGAATTGTGATCAATATGAATGATGTAAGGAATGTATGAATATTATGATGAATGTATAAATTATGAAATTTATCATGAAATAATAAAGTCATAAAACACAATATATTAATATTTAATGATATTATGTGCCCTTGTATTGCCTAGACATGTGTGTCAGATTGGATAGTTTGGCATGCCAATAGGGTATTATTTTAGCAGTACTGCGAAAGGCTTTATGCCTACATTCATGGCTTTATACCAGTATTCATGGCTTTTATGCCCGATTATATGATATCGTGGCTTTTTAGCCATACTGACTGCATACGTGGTTGACGTTCTGCGTCCCATGGTATGACGGCCCGAGGCACCGCGGTGTCCAGTGCTAATGACCCGTTATCCAGTTTAGTCAGCCTGTCATAGGTTACTTGGGCAGTGAAATTTATTAAAATAAGTTAAGAATATTACCAATTAAAAATATTAGAAATTAAATAAAATAAATGAGTAAGATGACCTAAAATAAATTAGAATAGTTATTTATTAGAAAGAATCAAAATGAATTGGACCGATATTAAAATTTACTTATTATGAGATAAACTGAGACAACCTATAAAGTATTGAGAAAATGCTAAAAGATTAGCAAAGAAAATTATAGCATACATAAATATTGCAAATGTGACTTACATAATAATATAAGCATAAATTTATTATTTTTAGATCATTTTTCTATGTACATTATTACTGTACATTGACGAAATAAACACTTCCAAAGAAGACTAAATTAGGATAAAACTTATTAAATTTTAGAAACCGCATGTGAAGTATAAACAAATCTTAATTATTTGAATTATGTTTTATTTCTATCTTTATTTGTATATTATTTCCTTGTTGTATTATTGCACCACTAAGCAGCAATGCTTAGCGCGATGGAATTGTTTCTTTCGCGCAGGTAATGAAGCTAGAACCCAATGGACGTTTGACTGGGAATTTTGGGAGTTCTGATCTGCAGAAGTGTTTGAAGTATTTAAGATTGTCATCTCCTCAGCAATGCATGTAGATAGGGCCCATATAGATTATATTTTATATTTTGTATAAAATGCTTAGATATTGTATTGTAATGTATATTATGAACAGGTAATTAATAGGAATGTGATGTAAATTAATAAATTAGCTTTTTCATATGTAATTAATTTATATATCATGTAAATTATGAAATTATGTAAATTAATGAAATTTGAAAATTTTACTTATGTGATTTGAGCATGAATGAGATTGTATGGATTTGAAGACAGATTTGAAATATATAGATAATGCATGGAAATGAATATAAAATTGAGATATATGAATGAGATGTGAATTATGAGATGGTTATGAAAATAATTGATGAGATTTTTATTGTAAAATATTATTGAAATTTTCAAACAGGTAAATGGTAAAACACGTCAAACGATAATAAAATAGGGGAAACTCCGTTAGTTTCTCCGTCAAAAAATAATCGATATTAAATATAACGAGAACAAAATTTTTAAAGAAATAAAGTAAGGTAAGTTAGGGTGCTCCTGCACCGAATGTAGCATGCCTTGCTCGGCTAAACTGTAGTCGGGTGAGGGGTGTTACAATGCCGGTCTAGGTCCTAGTACTGATTTGGCCCACAGGTTGGGTCGTGACAAGTGAGAAACAGAGTTGCAGAGATATAGGAAGAGAGAGACACAGTGAGAGAGAGACATGGGAGAGACACTCTCTCTCTCCCTCTCTCTCTCTCTCTTATGCTTCTGTCTCCTAATTTTTTTTTTCATTCAACTCTCCCTCTCTTTTTTTAACTCTCGTTAATTAAGGGATAAAAAATTAAGAGAGATATAAAGAAGAGATAGATGAGAGAGGCAAACAAGAAGAGAGAGAGAGAGCTCTCCCTCTCTCCCTCTCATGCCTCTCTCTTTTTATTTGTGATTTGAGCATGAATGAGATTGTATGGATTTGAAGACAGATTTGAAATATATAGATAATGCATGGAAATGAATATAAAATTGAGATATATGAATGAGATGTGAATTATGAGATGGTTATGAAAATAATTGATGAGATTTTTATTGTAAAATATTATTGAAATTTTCAAACAGGTAAATGGTAAAACACGTCAAACGATAATAAAATAGGGGAAACTCCGTTAGTTTCTCCGTCGAAAAATAATCGATATTAAATATAACGAGAACAAAATTTTTAAAGAAATAAAGTAAGGTAAGTTAGGGTGCTCCAGCACCGAATGTAGCATGCATTGCTCGGCTAAACTGTAGTCGGGTGAGGGGTGTTACAATGCCGGTCTAGGTCCTAGTACTGATTTGGCCCATAGGTTGGGTCGTGACAAGTGAGAAACAGAGTTGCAGAGATATAGGAAGAGAGAGACACAGTGAGAGAGAGACATGGGAGAGACACTCTCTCTCTCCCTCTCTCTCTCTCTCTCTCTTATGCTTCTGTCTCCTGATTTTTTTTTTTCATTCAACTCTCCCTCTCTTTTTTTAACTCTCGTTAATTAAGGGATAAAAAATTAAGAGAGATATAAAGAAGAGATAGATGAGAGAGGCAAACAAGAAGAGAGAGAGAGAGCTCTCCCTCTCTCCCTCTCATGCCTCTCTCTTTTTATTTGTGTCTCTCTCCATCTTTTTTTCCCATTTCTCTTTTCTCTCTCGTCCTATTTGTGTCTCTCTCCATCTCTCTTTCCCATTTCCCTTTCTCACTTTCTTTTCATATGCTTTCAAATTTTTTGTGGTTTTAACATTTAGGCTTTGAATTTTTTTTTAAATAAGAACGTGTATTTTCAATCTATCGTAAATAAGGATAAAACGAAGAAATAATAAAATTTTTTATATAATGCTAACATTAGACATGTCACTGATGTGAAGTTAATGTTAAATGATGCTAATAATATTTAAAACAGTTTGCATTTTATCCCTAGAGTACTAACCGTGCAAAAGTATTTTTATTTTATTTGCAGCAAAACAAAATATATAAGCCCTGAGTAATATAAGTATCATAATATAGAGTAATAAAGTGCACTTTTCCTCTAAATGGAATGTAGCTTGACTTAAAATTTTCATTAAGAATGTTGTGCAATATCCGTATACCAAACAACTAACAAATAGTTACGGGTATCTCATTAACTAAATGCTCCATAACAATTAAAAAAAAATAATAATAATAAAATAAGAGATGGAAATCCTACACACATAACACTGGAATAGAAAAGTCCATTCAACTCGTGGGCCCAGTGAAAACGCACTGCTTTTGAAACGCCCCTCTTCGTCCACTCAGTCACACTTATCATAGACTCCCAAATCCCTTCTCTCTCTCTATCTGGCTCTCGTCTAATCCCTAACACAATCGCACTTGCGTGGGTTGCGTTCTCTCTTTTTTTCCATGGCAGCTTCGTTGGCTTGCGTGACTGACACGGCTCGAGCCCTGAGCTGCCGGGACAGCAAGGCGGCAACCCATCTGAAGCTAATCTCTGTCATCGTAATCTTCTTTACTAGCGTTATAGGCATCTCTTCTCCGGTATTCTTAGCTCGTTATTTTCATGGTAAGCCCCTTTACGATAAGGCGATTCTAGTGATCAAATGCTTTGCTGCCGGTGTAATTTTGTCCACCTCTTTAGTACACGTCCTCCCTGATGCTTACGATGCCCTCTCTAATTGCCACGTAGCCTCCAAGCATCCCTGGAAGGACTTTCCTTTCGCTGGATTGGTTACCTTGATCGGTGCTTTACTTGCTTTGTTAGTGGACATAACGGCGAGTGCGCACGTGGAACACAGTCATGGTCATGGCCATGGCGGTGAAGAGAAGCAGATTGGGGATTATACTCCGGTTGGGACACAGGAGGAAATTGTGGGAAAGAAGGTGGGAGAATTGTCCAAAGCTGAGTTGGCTGAGAAAGGAGGAGAGGAATATTTGGTGAAGCTAAAGCAGAGATTGGTTTCACAGGTTTTGGAGATTGGGATTATATTTCACTCAGTGATAATTGGGGTAACAATGGGTATGTCGCAGAATCAGTGCACCATCAGGCCTCTTGTTGCTGCTCTTGCGTTTCACCAGATCTTCGAAGGGATGGGCCTCGGTGGCTGCATCGCTCAGGTATTTCTTTACCCTTCTTAAAAAAATTTGTTTATTGATCTAATCTGATTTGAGATTGGTATCTCTTAATTGAAATTTTATTTATTTAATTAATGAATTTTAATTAAGTAGTATCATTAAGATCATGAAGTCTCCAATTTTAATATTAACTGAAGTAATTTATAAATATATAAAGAAATATATTTATTTATTTATGTTAATTTGATAATAGTTTGGCGTCCAGAAAGCATAATAATAATAATAATAATAATAATAATAATAATAATGGTAGGTGCTGCAGTTATTTAGAATCTTCAGAACTGCGAGAACATTGAAAATTTGGTCTTGATTCTTGAAATAGGAAGGGAAACCCATTTTTTTTCCTTTCTTATGCTTCCAGATATCGTGAGCCATAAGATTTTACTTTGACTTTCACATTGACTTAGGCGTGGGGGGAAGTTTATTGGATGGGCTCATCTAAGGTATTAATGCCACACTAGATTTCTACCTAGGACCGACCGATTAATGATACTATTGTGGTTGATAAGCAATAGATAAAGAACAGCTTGCTTGTGGGAAAAAATCACTGGCTTTTTGTTTGGAATATAACATATACAAGAAAAGAATTGAATTAAATTCCCACACAATCAAACAACTTCTGACTTATGTTTTCAAACATGAAAAATGATAAAAAAGAAATTAATTGAATTGAATTATTACAAAAGTCTAGTTTCCAGATAGGCTTGTATTTTCATAATTTTATTTATGTGCTTTTATTTTCATAATTCTCATAAATTCAATAGTTAATTGTAATTTTTAAAGATAAATTAAAAACCCTTGTAATTTGGTGAAATTCACATTTAAATCTCATTTTCTTAAAAAAATAAAATTAAATATTTCTTATTTATTTTTAAAAATTTATATTTATTAAAAAAATTATATATTAGTGTTAAAATTTATTGCCTCAAAAAAATACTTCCAATGATATTCTAATTATTTAGTTTTCAAATTGAATTGCTCATTCATCCTTGAAAAAGTTAAAAGACAGATTAAAATGGTATTTTATCCTAAAGTTGAGAGGCTATAAAGTAATGTTATGTAAAATATGAAAACTAAAATGTAATGGAAAAAATAAAAATTATATTTTTCTCAAAATTCAAAGTCTATTTATTTATTTTAAAAAAAAGGATTTCTCACATATTTTTGTAATTTGTTGTAATTTATCTTTTTTAATGAACTTAGCTTGGTTTGAATTCAAAACTTCACGGTCTTATAGACAATTCTAAGTGATTTGGCTACATTATTGTAATTTATCTTTTTATTTAAGGGATCAATTAAAATAAAAATAATATTTAAATTAAAAATTAGTTGTTATTTTATTATTATTATTATTATTTTTAACTTACTATCCTCTCCTCACCTCTTTATCCTTCCCCCTTCTCTCAATTTAGTGAGCAACACCCTCTCCCTCTCAACGCTTTCCAGCTCAATGTGTAGAAAAGGATCCTCGCTCTGTCACAATCTAATTACACATTCCATGCCAATTCTTCTACTGCTTAAATCTACTAATGTACAACTTTTATAACAAAGAAAATATTAAGGATATATTTGATAGGGCATAATCAAAGTCATAAAAATTGAAGGAATAAGAGTTATTCACCCCTGAACATTAAAAATATTTTCTTAATATAATTATTATACTTATTCCTTGAAACTTCCAAACATGAGAAATTGTTTATCCTCCCATTTCTTTTAATGCTTATAATACTTTCATATCCCTTGAAATTTCCAAACATGACAAATTGTTTAACCTAACATTTCTGTTTTAGTTTTCCTGTTTCATGGAGTAAACATTATCTTATTTTATTAAAATAATCCCAAACATTGTGTTGTTGCCACAATTTTTTTTTTAATTTTTTATCATAATAATAATGCAAAAGCGGTAATTGCTACTACTACTTGACAACTACCACCACTACCTTCAGAACTGCTGCCACCAGCCCACCACCACTCAGCAACCACCACTGTCACTTTGTTGTTACTTGTTATTACCACCGGAAAAAAAAAGACCAATTATTATAGCAAAAATTATGATTACATTATATATATATATGTTTTGCAACCAAAGATGCAAACAAAATGATAATTACATTGCATTTCTCTCTATTTTACATTACGTTATATTAAAATAGCTTAGAAGTATAAAATATAATAATAATAATTCAACTTTTCTTTGTTTAATGCTTAGAATCACTTAATACTCAATTATAATGAATTGCCCCAATTCTCTCATTCTAATGCAGGAAAAAACCAAGAACAACAATATTAGGTTAAAAGTCAATGTTTTCTCTAGTATCAAGCAACAAAATACCAAATAATTAGAACTTAATTCTCTCCATTTCTCTGCAGCCAAACTCAACGCCTAAATATAGTCACCAATAACACTTTAAAAGAAATAAACATTATAACAAAAAAAAAAAAATCATATGTTTCTATGTATATGCATATGCAGATAAAGAGACTTCTAGAGGAAGCAATAGAAGAAGTAGCCATAATCTTGTGTAGTTTGGAGTTGGGTTCATACTAGCAATTGAGAAAGGGGGAGGGGTGGTGATGAGATGGAGAAACTGAGGCATAAAGGGGTGAGGGAAAGAGGGGAGGGAAGAAAGGGAAAATATGATTAAAAATTAATTTTTTATTCTAATTGATAATAAAATATTAGTTTCTATTTTAATTATGACTTCAATTTGCTTGGTTGGATAGAATTCAGTAAAAAACCCGAAAATTTTGGATTTTTTTGGCATCATGGAGTTAAGCTAAATGAGGTCTTGAGGTCTTGAATCTGTATCTTTTATCTTGTAGTTGGAGAAATTCAAATTTCTATTTTAAAGCAAAGAAGTTTAAAGAAAAATTAAAAAGGAAAATCCTGATTTCTTAAGCTACATCTTTATTACAAAAAAGATCTAATTTATTCCTATCAATTCTCCTTAATTGGAGGTTGCAATCAAAATACTTGGAAGCTCCTTTCAAATTTGTTGGTGAATTTAGAATGACAAAATCCTCTCTTCAACAACACTTAGCAAATCAAAATCAACATCAGTGGAGTTTGGAATCTTGAACAATAAAGTTGGACTATTCTCTTTGTTTTATTTTCTTTCTTTCTTTCTGAACTTTAATAATTCGTGATAATCTTTCCTTAAATGTACAAATAAGGGTAAGCATTCGATTTGTTTGGTTCTGAACTAGACCAAAAAACCGCAAACTAAATTATTAAAAATACAAAAATAAATCAAACCGGCTTTAACAAAAAAAAAAAAAAAAAGAAGAAAAAAACCAGATTGAACTGAACCAAATTGAAATATTGATTTCAGTAATTTGGTCTCCTCCAAATCCCTAATTCACAGAAACCCATTGCTTCCTTAAATCCCCAATTGACAGAAATTCATTACTGCAAATGCAAAATTCTAGATAATTTTGGAATAGCAAATGTAGATGGTAATAAGAATCCATCAACGGAGAAGAACAAGTATTGCAGACAGTATGCAGAAAGTGCAAACTAACACAATTCACAAATAGAAAGCTTATTCAGCCAAAAGCCAAAGTCAATTCTAATTTTGTGAAAGTGAAAGAAATAGCTGATGTTGTGTAAAAAGGAATAGCAAGAACAAACATATAGATAGTGACATCAAGAATTACAATATAATAATAAGGGTTCAAATGGCTGATAGTAACCCAAATTGATTCAGAGACAAAACATGTTGTGTATATATATATATATATATATATATATATATATATTAATTTGAATATAGAGGGACTTTGAAGGTGAGAGTAGGAGGCTGTGTCAATGCTTCTTGTCCTGTGGAGAGAGTGGAGATCTAGAGAATCATTTGAATGAATGAAAGGGAAAGGGGCAAATGACTGCGGCATGTATGAGAATTGAGAAAAGAGAAGGCTACGGTTAGGAATATATATATATATATATATAGTGTGCTGGACGGCAGAGATTACATTAAATGAATGGTTAGGATCGTCAAAAAAGAGCAATAATTCTTCTTGTAGCGGGTGTCAAACGCATGACCTGCAGGTGGAGTTACAACACGTTATCCTCTACATAAATGTGTCAATTTAATTTTATATCAGTTTGGTTATGTTTTTCCGATATTTTTTTTCTTCAAAACCTGAATCGAAATGATATAACTGGAAAAAATTATAAACTAAAAGCAGACTGAAAAAACTGAAATTAATCGATTTAGTCAGTTTCAATTTGAGCCAATTTAGTCCCTTCAATATCTCTTGTAACTTTTGAAATAAAAAGACCAGCAATGGGAGTTTTGAAAAAAAAAATGTATTTAGCCTTCTTGTACATCTAAGCAATTACAAATTTTTTCATGAATTTTTAAAAAAAAAAAAAGAAGAAAAAAGCTTCCATAAATTCATATACAGTTTAATTGTTAACTCATACTAATTGAAGCAAGAAGTAAGAATAATTTGAAGTTTGAACAAAATCTACGTTGTTTATTACTGTAAACTTTGGTTTGATAATTTTTCTTAAAGGTCATTTCTATAATGTGCTAGAACCTAAAATAGATCTTATGCCTCAAAATATAGAACCCTTTTTTTTTTTTTAATGCAAGATGCTGTCAATGAATTTTTTTTATTTCATTGTCATCACAAACTATGGAGGCACATCAAATAGAAGTTTAAACATACAAATGAAGTAGTGTGATCATACATCTGATCTCAAAACCTACATTAGAATACTCTTTTGTTTGCTCACTTTACTTCAGTGATCTGATCTCAAAACCTACATTAGAATACTCTTTGTTTGCTCACTTTACTTCAATGATCTGATAATACTCTGTTTGCTCACTTTATTTTTATGATCTGATCTCAAAACCTACACTAGAGTACTCTTTGTTTGCTCACTTTACTTTCTAATCATCTGATCTCAAAACCTACATTAGAATACTTTTTGTTAGAATTACTCTCTTTTTTTTATCGCTTTATTTTTATGATCATACATCTGACCTCAGAACCTGTATTAGAAGACACTTTGTTTTCTCACTTTATTTTTATGATTACTCATGAATTATGTTCAAGAATAAAAATCAAATACTCTCCATGTGTAATTGTTTAGCTGCATACATGACAACCCAATAATTTGTGAAATTGCAGGCAGGATTTAGCTTTGGAACAGTGGCCTACATGTGCTTCATGTTTTCAGTAACTACACCAGTAGGTATAGTGTTAGGGATGATTGTTTTTTCATTGACAGGGTATGATGACAGTAATCCTAATGCCTTGATTATGGAAGGATTATTGGGGTCCCTCTCTTCAGGCATTCTTATATACATGGGTCTTGTTGATCTCATAGCTGTTGATTTTTTCCATAACAAGTTGATGAATTCTACTCCATGGTTGAAGAAGACATCTTTCATTGCTCTAACTCTTGGCTCCACTGCAATGTCCATCCTTGCCCTTTGGGCTTGAAGTTTAGTTTAGTTTCTTAGGGACGCATGTATTTCAAAATCTTTAGAATCATGCATGTCCATACAAACGTGTAAAAGATCAAAATACACTGTTCCATATCATCAAGGGATTAGCATCGAACTGTTGGACAATCACAGGGCATTATATCATTAGTGAGAATGTATGCAAGTAAATATCATGTAGAACAGTGTACAACTTGTGTAAGAGCCCTTTTGCAACTAATAAAATATTAGACAAATGTTCATCTTCGCTAGAATTTCGAAGTAAGAATGATAATAAACTAATTTTGTAGCCAAAGGCTTGATTTCATTCTTAAATTTATGTTCAGGTTCAATTTTAATCTTAAATTTAACTTGGTTCAATTAATCTCATCTCTCTTAATTTTGAATTTTCTACAATTAAATTCAAATTTTAATGGCGTTATTTTATAATTCTGTGTTAGTAAAGTAGCACAGCTTCAGCATAGTCCTAAGGCTGAAACCCATAATAATAATAATAATAAAATTTAATTTTCAAATGATGGTAAACAGAGAAAAATTAGTTGCAAATTTTAATTTGCTTTCTTTTAGAATGTAGAACTTTTAATTTTCAAGATTAGCAAAAATTAAAAGATTTAACTCAATATCATAATTGTTTCAAGAGAAAAGACTTGGGAAAGGAAAACCCTTTCTCATATTTTACTAATTAGAGAAGAATTTACGTATAAAGATCAGTTAGGCATATATACAGAGACGGGAAAAGAAATACTAAGTTATTAAAAAAAAAAAAAAACTAACAAGAACAGCTTTAACAAAAAAAACTTAACAAACTAACAGCTATGCTTAGGGGTAGCCACGGTCTAGTTTTGAATCGAAATCGAACCGAAATTGGTTCGATCAAAATCAGACCAAAATCGATCAAAATCGAAACCGATTTCAAATCGGACCGAAACCGTCCTTCTGCGGTTTGGTTCAGGTTCATATTTTTTAAGAACCGTGAACCGGCAGCTCCGAATCAGATTGAATAGATGATTTCAAATCGGATTAAACCGGCGATTTAAATATAAAACTCAATAAATATGTTACCTCACTCCTAATTCATTTATATATATTATTAATTTTCTACACAATTATTCTCTGCATTTTCTTCAATTCTTAATATTTTTTCAATTTTTCTCAAATTCTCTAAATAAGTATTTTCTACACTCATTTTAATTTCCAATACTCTCCCAATTTTCCTCCTTTATTATTTTATATACTTACTGAAATTTTCAATACTATTTCAATTACTTTGTTATTACTTTAAATCCTCAATAAAATTTTCAATACCCTCTATTTTAATTTTTTTTTCTCTTTTATACTTTTTAATTATCAATTATTATATAATTTAAAAAAAAGGCAAGTAATAGAATTACAAATTTTTATTCCTTTAAATCCTAAAGGGATATTTAGGCAAAATTAAGTTCATACACTTTTTGCTAATTTCTTTAAAAAAAAATAATTTCATCTCTAGTTTTTTAATCAGGTTCAAGTATTTATTTATTAAATTTTTCTTAAAGATAAATTATTTTCTTTTTTTTTTCTTATTTTATTTTGATTGAAAGATTTTTAAGAAAAATTAAAATATTTTTACAAATATAACTTAAATTTTAAATCAATAAAAATTTTTTCTAATTTTTTTTTGACTAAGCTATCCTTAAACCATTCCTAAACCACTTCCAAACCGTCCTCAACCGTTCTTTTTCGAACCGCCTTTCAAACCTTTTTAAACCGGGGCTCAAACCGAAACCGGCAGTTCAGGAATCGTCTTCTAAACTGTCCCCTAGTGGTTTTGTTCAGGTTCATAATTTCATTGAACCTAAACCGGCGGTTCAGGAACCGTAACCAGCGATTCCTGAACCGTGGCCATCCCTAACTATGCTAAGCTAGCTAACATCTTTGTTACACGCTTCTAAGAGCTTCTTTTATTGCTCTGCTTGATACTCCCCTCAAGTTGAACATAGACACTTACATATCTGAAATGTTCAACTTGCTCAAGAGATGAAATGTTCAACTTGTTCAAGAGATGATTGAACTGAGATGGATGCAGAACCTTTGTAAACAAATGTGCTAGTTGCTTTTTAGTGTTTTTGTATCCTGGCTTTTAATACCTTGCAGCACTTTCTCTCTAATAAAATGATAGTCAATTTCTATGTGCTTTGTCCTTCTATGGAAGACAAGATTCTTAGAAATATGAACAGCTAAACTACTGTCACAATATAATTCCAATAGTTGATGAATTTGTACTTTGAAATCTAATAACAAAGAGAGAAGCCACATAATTTCAGTAGCAGTAGATGCCATTGATCTATATTTAGCTTCAGCTGAAATTCTTAAAACTAAAAACTACTTTTAGTTCTACTAATCAATGAATTCCCTAAAAACACACAAAAACCACTGAAAAGACTTTCTTGTCCCACAACATCCTGCCCAATCACTATGTGAGAAAGCTATCAACTTTAACTCAGACTGTAAGGACAAAAATAAGCCTTGACTTAGAGAATTCTTAAGGTATTTAAAAACATTATAACTACATCCATATGAACCTCTAAAGGCTTTTCCATAAATTGGGAAAGAACATGAACTCCATTGTCACACCCTACCCCTCCGTAAGGCATAACATGATCCCGTATTATACCTAATGAATTACCAAACTCTGTCTACTGATAACCCATTAAATATACTACAAGGAATTTTAAACCTTTTCTTACTTTTTTTTTACAGTGGTGAGCACTATTGACAGGTGTTAAAAATTTTTTAACTGAAGTGAAACCAGATACACATTTGAAGTATTAATAATTTCTGTAAAAATTTTGGCAGAGTGCTATCTGTATTTTAAATAAAACAGTTCTTCAAAAACCTGTAAAAAGCACTTTCAATATTTTGTTCAATCCCCAAACTCCAATATCCAATCAACACAATAAGTTTCTCAACATTGGCCAACTCAAATCCACAATAATTTTTCAGTCTTTTCAAAAGCTGAGATAAAAAAATATATCACAATATTTAAAAGCCAAAATAATTTATAAATTTAGTTTATAACTTTCATGTACAATTTTAATGTACAATTTTAATTTACAACTGCTCAAAACCAAGAACAATATATACATACAGTGAATATACATTACAATACAAAATGTAAAATATGGTATGCTCAATATACCCGATGAACTCTTAATGTAGCACTAGCAGCCTAGTCTACTGCCCCGTCAGTCTGTCTATCTGCGACAGCAATGAAAAGCTATCGCTGAGTCAATGTCTCAGTGGTGCACAACATTAACAAAATGCAACTTTAATCATAAATCATAAGTCGTATAAATAGTGGATACTTAAAACCATAGTTAAATTCAAAAGATAGTGAATGTTATAAAGAATTTAAACTCCATTTCACAATATCACAATAAATATCAATAAATCACACACACAGCTTAATCATGATTCCATAGTCCAATTCGTCCCAAAAGCCGATGGCTAGTGAGGAATAATATAGCTAGCTAGCAATAATATGAGTACTCATTCTATTCGTCCTCAACAAGCACACACCTCAACACTTCAGCCAGAGAGAGAATTCAAAGTCAATTCATCCCATTAGACAAGCTAGCGAGGAATTCAATCAATATACATGATAGCTGTGGTTTCAAACCATTTACAATATTTTTCAAGCAATAAGTATCCATCAAATATCATTAAGACAATTTTTCATAATTTAAACAATAACAAACAATTTGTCATAATTTATTTCAATTGAAAATTCAAAAGAAATAACTATTGTGCATAAACCTCTGATAAATGTCTCTTGGCCCTGACTCAGTGTTTCCTTCCCCTTCCCTGAGTCTTTGCTAACTGAAACACACAATTTAAAGTGTTTCAGTACTCATTTATACTGTCTCTAACAATAAGGTTCATTAATTAATTTATTTAATTCTATTGTCTTTAGTAGTCAACCTTTAATGTCGACCTTTAATGCACTTCTGGGGAATAAGTTTTAATATTACCAATATGTCACATTTTATAGCCTTTTAGTGTTGGTACATGTTACCAAATTCATTTTCAAGTATATTGCATTTTATTGTAATTTGCCGGATTTCGATGTATTATTTTGACCCAGTCGGACGACCTAGTTCCCTCAGTTTTCGGGTTTCGGTCCAAACTACAAACTTGTAGGTCCATATCTTATTGCACGCGGGGCAAAATTTCAGGTAATTCTAAGTTGTGTAGACCAAGTTATGGTCAATTTACCAATGTTCGACAGAATGCACCAAAATGGTAGGCTTAGGTCATTTTTAGGTCACTTTTGGTTCGGCCAGTTTTGGTACCTGAACTTGTGCAAGCTATTTGGCTTGGTTATGGCCATTTCTGGGCTTTGGTGTCTCCATAAGAATTGTAGATATATGTCTAAACTATTCATGGTAAAAATTTCAGGTCAATTGGACATATTTTTGAGTAAGTTATGGTCAAAACACTAACTGTTGTCCAATTGGTCAATTTTCAGGCTTTCAAGTCACAAATCCGGATTTAGTCATTTTTCAAGTCACCTTCTAGGCAGAATTTTGGTAAACTTTCTTCATGAAAGTTGGCACATTTTGTGCCTAGTTTCACCTCCAATTGGTCTCATACCAATTGAAGTCACACACTTAAGGTTCTAAGCTAAAACATACACTGCCCTGCTACACACTCTTCATCACATACCAATTACACATTCTATACTTACCAAGCTAAACCTTTCATGCCAATTCTGGTTTGTACTATAACATTAACAAACTTTACATTACATTTTGGTCATTTTGGACAGCTTGTAACCATTCTCAACATACACATTATAACATAGAATTTTTCCAAGTCCAATTACAATAATTTAACCACATGAACACACCTCATTTACATGTCCAAATCCAAATAATTATATACATACACATGCTGCCACTATAATGATCGGGCTCCAACTACTAGAGGAATTGTCCGCTTTGGCTATAAGCCTTACGGTTTTATCCCATAGGTGGAATGGAGAACTTCCCAGGAGGTCACCCATCCTAAGATTTCTCTCAAGCGAGCACGCTTAACCCTGGAGTTCTTCCAACTCTCCAGGCCATTCCACCAAAAGGCGCCTCTAGTGATTAGTTCTCCCATCTTATATATCATTACTTTTTGAACCCAAGACCATCTTCGTGCTTTGCCGATGTGGGATTTGCCTAAGGGACCTTTCTCCCCCCCTTTCGAGACTCAGCGTCCTCGCTGAGGTTTGCCCCACCATCGCCCAAGAGGACACGCGAGCGGCTCTGATACCAATTGTAATGATCGGGCTCCAACTACTAGAGGAATTGTCCGCTTTGGCCATAAGCCTCACAGTTTTTTCCCATAGGTGGAATGGAGAACTTTCTAGGAGGTCACCCATCCTAGGATTTCTCTTAAGCGAGCACGCTTAACCCTGGAGTTCTTCCAACTCTCCAGGCCATTCCACCAAAATGCGCCTCTAGTGATTAGTTCTCCCATCTTCTATATCATTACTTTTTGAATTCAAGACCAACTCCATGCTTTGCCGATATGGGATTTTCTTAAGGGACCTTTCAATTGTAACACCCCTATTTGCATAGCCTAGCATATTTCACTGTTCCGGTGACCGGAGTCGGTCTGGACAATTAAGGGGATTGGAACCACACTTAAGACAACTAGATAAGCCATAAACACAAATAATTAGTAATTGTCAATTAGTTAAGTATAAATAAGAAAAACAGAACATAAGAAGTTAAACGAGCCGAGAGTCACAGCGATGGGTGACCTTCTCGGGAACGACTGCGAAGTCGATTTAAACTCAAATTTCGAATCGTAAAATGTGATGCCGCGGTCCTTAGGACTATTACGAACACAGTGGAAAAGAGAAAATATCAAAAAAGAACTATTAAGCCGGTCAGTGATCCGGAAGAAATATTGAATTATTTACAAACCGGGTTGAACCGGCGAGGGGCAATTTGGTTAATTGACCCCCAGAGCTGACTCCTGACCTAACTGTCAAATAAAATCGGTGAAAAGAAAATTTCGGAGTCAGGAATTGAATTAAAGAACTAATAGAAAAATAAAATAAAAAAAAAAGAAAAAGAGAAAATGAAAAAGGTGTAGGGAGATGACATCATGCATGACATCATGCATGATGCCATAAAGATGATAATTAATAAATTTAATTAAATTGAATTATGGTCTTCCTAAGACATAAAAGAAGGAAAAGAAAAGAAAAAAAAAAAAAACAAAAGTCCTTCTTCCTCATGTGTTGCCGCCTCACTCTCCTCTCCCTCATATCACCATGAATGAAACTCCATTAAAGCTTGTTTCAAGCTTTTAAATCCCCCATTAAACCCTAAGTTCTTCCCCAATCACTCCATAAAACCTTATTTCCTTCCCTTGAGAAAGAAATTTAGCAAGAATGAAAGAAGAAAAGAGGAGAAAAATTGAAGATTGAATATCAAAGTTGAGGTAAGCACCCTAATTTGAAAATTTGAGATTTATTAGTTGTGTTGTAGCTTAAAGTAACTTAGAAACTAAAGAAATGAAATGAAACTAATTGTTGAAGGAGCAAACTGAAATTTCAGCCAACATGTGTATGGGGACATATTTGCATGGTTTGATGGATTTAAATGAGTTTATGGACCTCCATTAGTTGAATGATTATAGTTAAAAGCTTTGAAATTAGTTAAATGCAAGGAAATTGTGAATTAGGATTTTGGACATTAGGGTTTAGAGAGCAAAAATGTGAGAAACTTGTAAATGATGTCTTGGGCCTAATTTGAAGTGACAAATGGTCAATGGTGACCAAATGAAGTGTGTTGGAATGGTTGGAGTTAAGGCCAAATTTGGATTAAGTATGCAACATGACCAAGTTACATTTGAGGGATCAAAAATGAAATTTTACAAGTCCAATTGGTATGAGACCAATTGGGACTGAAAATAGACACTAAATGACACAATTTTCATTTAGGAAGCATGCCCAAAAAGTGACCAAAACCTAGTGAACAAATTGACAAAACTTGGAAAACCTCAGTCTGTCCTTGTACAAACTGACCAAATGCATAGTATTTGTTCATTTGGCCATAACTTGAGCTAGGTAGGTCTAAATGACCTGAAGTTTTACCAGTGGACAGATGAGATATAGACCTAAAACTTTCATGAAGAATACAAACCCAAATTATGCCATTAACCAAGTCATTTGGCCACCCAAAGTTGGTGACCTAAAACTGCCAGAACCAAAATTTGCCCAGAAAACTGGGTTGAGTCCAATCCGGTAGCCATGGTTCAAATGGCTTGAGCTACAAAACTCCAATTGGAGTGATTTAAAAAGGAGAATAAACTTAAGACAATAGGGAACATTTTCTATGAAGAAAGTTTTGCCAAATTCTAACAGTAAAATGACCAATGGAATAGTGCAACCTTAGACACCAAAACTGAAAATTTTCAAATTTGCCTAAAAGACTTAGAATTTGAGTAAACAACCAAAACCAACAAATTTAGTGACCAAAATGTGATACGTGGGTGAAGTTGAAGTTCCCATACCTATTAAGCCTTAGAAAGTCAATAAATTGACTTGAATAGTATCATGAATAGTAACTCCAAAATGAAAATTTCTAAGAATGTTAGTTTAAGCATATTTGGGCTAGAATTAAGTATTTATGAATTAATTATTGGATTTACTGTGAAATAAGATACTAAAACACTATAAATGTTGTGTTTCAGCTGAAAAAGACCCGGAAGGTATAAGGGACTGAGTAAAGGCCTAGAGGCGACTCACGTCAGGCTTGTGCACAAAAATTTTAAATTATAGTTTTCATAATGGAAATTGATTTGTTATACATTGTGAATGTGTTTGTTCATTATGAATTTCGATAATGTTGTGTTGCCTATTTTACATTGGAAATTTAGAATTAAAATTATTTATTGATTTGTATGAAATATTTGAACAATATGGTTTTGAATTTAGTTATGGCTTTGAAAATCTTATTTGAAAAATAGTGTGTTACCTACTTTGTAAATGAAAAATTTAGAATGAAATATGATTTGTGAATTGTATAAAATATTTAGATAGCTTGATTTAAATTGTTTTTAATTCACACTTGGCATGGCAATACTAATATGTTCCTCCTCCACTTGTGGGGTGAGTATGATATTTGATCACTTTCCTCCCTCTCTGGCTTTCCAATCTAAAGGGCGAGTTTGGATGAGTACTCATTAGCTAGCTAGCCACCTCCCTCATTGATTTCGATTAGTGGGGTGAGTATGCCTTGTCGTGATGTATACACGATATGTTCGGAAATTTTGTGTCATGGCCTAAGTTGTGTTATTGTTTGGCAACACTATGTTTATTAAATTGTTTGATCAAGTTGTGCTGTATTAAGCTTTGAAAATTATGATTTGTTATAAATGTGATTTGAGAAACAAAAAAATTGTGAAATACGATTATGAGATTTTTGAATGATGAATTGTTCATAAATGTTTTATATTTTGCATTTTATGCTTTATTGTGCACCACTGAGTATTTATATACTCAGCGATAGCTTTAACTTGCTGTCACAGATAGAGAAGAGGACATAGCGACAAAGCGGTACTCTGATTAGAGAGGAGCACAATTGAAGAATTTTTGTTTGGGTATCTGTCTATATCCTGGTAGTTTAGTTTGATGTAAATATGATAGTATGCATATGTATCTCTGTAATTTGAGCAGTTGTACAGATAAAATTGTAATAATATTATTTTTGAGATTTTGCATATGTAAATTAATGATTTAAAATGTAATGTGCATGAGTTATGAAATGTTTTGAGATATTAATTCTTGATATGAAATTTGGATTTTGAATTGAAGTGTTGCTATTGCTGTTGATTTGAAGTTTGGTGGTTGTAAATGGATTTAGGAGTAGTGGAAAATCTATTGAAAGTGTTTTTCTCAGGTATTTGAAGAACTGTTTTCTCAAAATACAGACGGCACTCTACTGAAATTTTTATAAAATTTGTGACAAAATAAAAATGAAATTTTTTTTTACTATTTTTAAATTTTGAATAAATGATTTTAATCCCTACCAAAACGCTCACTACTTTCAAAATGTAAGAAAATGGTTTTAAAATCGCTTATAGGATACTTAATGAGTTATCGGTAGGTGACGTTCGGTAGTTCATTACATATTCTACGGGATCATGTCATGCCTTACAGAGGAGTAGGGTGTGACATGTTTAGTGGTATCAGAGCAAAGTTTTAAAATAAATTTTGAACTGTGAATTTGAAATATTTTATCGGTAAATACAACTGCTCAAATGTTTGATATATATGACATATTTACATCATGAATATGCACTAACGGAGGTCAACTTTCTTGTGTTTGTTATTAGAGAGTAGAAAATTTTTGGAAAACGGAATGGAAGAGGGAGATCATTTCGTAGAGCAATCTGTCGAGGCTGAGGCCCGAGGAGAAGCCCCAGCACTCCAGAATGTGAGTGGGTCAGCCACTCCAGCTCCTCCTCAAGCACCGCAGTTCCCTGCTCAGTTTGCACAGCAGATGGCTGCATTCTTTCAACAAATGGCGGGAAATGTGCCACCTCAAGCACAGACACAAGCACCTGCAGCACAACCACAGCCTCCGGCTCGGCAATATGAGAAATTAATGAAATTTGGGCTACAGAATTCAAAGGAACAGTGGATCCACTGGAAGCAGAACAGTGGTTAGAAAGGATGGAACGGGTTTTCAGAAAACTATAGTGTGCTGAAGAGTTGAAGTTCGAATATTCAGTATCACTTCTCTAAGGGGATGCATATGAGTGGTGGAAGACCATTCCCTACAGTCTGGTAGAGCCACCAGTCCTCACATGGGTAGACTTTTTAAGGGAATTTCGGCAAAAGTGGGTCCCCGATACTTATGTAGACATGAAGCTGCAAGAGTTTTTAAGGTTGAAGCAAGGTGATAGAACTATAGCAGAGTATGAGCGGGACTTTCAAGGCTAAGCCATTATGCTGGAAGCTTAGTCTCCACCCCTAGAAACCGGTGTAAAAGGTTTGAGGCTGGGTTGAGGCCTAGCTTGAGAATGCAAGTGGTAGGGTTCCGACACCAGAATTTTTCTGAATTGATTTCACAAGCCCTGGAACTGGAAAGGATAGAATCAGAATGGGCAGTGAAAAAGAGTACACAAGAGAAGGAGAAAACTAAAAAGGTTACTAGTCAAGCGACTGAGAGTGGCTCTGAGAAAAGAAAACATTTTGGAGGATCTAGCTCGCGCCAATCGGGTAGAGTTATATCTTCTAGACAGAAACCATCCCAATCATTTCAGCAAACTCAATAGACACGCAGAAATACGCTGTCGGATCAACTTTGTGAGACTTGTGGTAAACTACATAGTGGAGTATGTTATAGAGCTATAGGAGCATGTTTCAATTTTGAAGGGACTGATCATTTTGCTAAGGATTGCATAAGTCCACGCCGTTATGGATCATTCACCACGGCAGAAGGATCAGCCCAAGTTTCTACCCCAAAGAGTTTACCAACAGTTGGTAGAGGCAGAGGCAGAGGCAGAGGTAGGGGTAGTACACCTGGAAGTCAGAGTACTGTGAATCAACCAGGACAAGGTGATGCTCCAGTGAGAGTATACACTATGCGACAGAGGGACGAGGATGAGACTTCTGGTATGGTTGCTGGTATTTTCTCAATTCTTAACTGAGATATGTATATGTGTAAAAAAAAAAAAATCAATTTTGATATGTTAGTGACTAGTCTTTTTAAAATTAATTTTAGAAGAGTTTGTCAGTGAAAAGTATTTGCTAGCACACAAGAATTTGTAAAGTTAATTAGTAAGCCTAATTATGTAAGGAAAGAGAACCTAAAAGTAAGTTATAGTAATATAGCTACCTTAGATGCGGGTAAGGGTATTACTGCTGATAGATGTCAGTGGGTACCATAATCAAAATAAGTTCAAGCTATTAGTGAATATAAAAGAAATAAGATATAGGGAAGTTTATTCTATTGGGATGTATCGTAGTAACTATGCAATATTCTTGATGTTTGTGCTATAAGCTGCAGATTACAGTAATGACTTGGGATTTATTGTGTAGAGCTACGTACTACCCAATAATACACAAGAATAAGAATAGTTGCAAACGGTATCTGTTTTGGTACAGTTATGATAAGATAAAGTTTTCTTATTGGAAAGGAGTTTGAAAATCCTAACCTGGGATTTAAAACTCTAAAGTTAGAATATTGAAAGGTTATAGTTCAGTACAAAAGAAAATAATGACTACACATCAATGCAAAATAAGCTATAGAATATTGATAGATAAAAATAAATAGAACAGTAAGAAATGAGAAAAATACTAGATGAGGATTGCCACCAAGGCAAGCAATTTACTTAAGATGCGTAACGATATTCCGAATTATTTTATCAAGAAAGAAATAAGTTAAACCAAAGCAAACAAGATAGTGCAAAAGGGCACATAGGCCTTGGTCATAAATGGAGATGGTAAGATAATGATTATGGACCTATGGCCAAGAAAGAAACGACCACAAAAGAAAATAATTGCTAAAACAATAGCAAGAAAAGGCTAAAATATTCTAAACTAAACTGAAGGTTATATCAAATGATTAAGAGATTTGA
Source organism: Hevea brasiliensis (assembly GCF_030052815.1). Lineage (NCBI taxonomy): Eukaryota > Viridiplantae > Streptophyta > Magnoliopsida > Malpighiales > Euphorbiaceae > Hevea > Hevea brasiliensis. The sequence goes on along the minus strand of NC_079504.1, from coordinate 84,985,927 downwards.
TAAGAAAAGAGTAAAACTAAGTTCTCACCCATAGGATAACACGAGGTCCTAGAAAAGTGAATCCACTAGCACACAGATTTGCTTACCTCTAAAATTGAAATGAATTTGAATCTAACTTATGATAGAAGCTTATAAGAGACTTGGCACACGAGGTAAGCAATCGATGAGTAAATAATATTGGTTAAAGTACTAAGGAACCATTGTTCAGGCCAGGAAGCTACTTGGGAGCGTGAATAGGACATAAGGAGACAACACCCACAACTATTCAGAGACTGATACCAGGTAAAATTTCGAGGACGAAATTATTTTAAGGGGGGGAGAATTGTAACACCCCTATTTACATAGCTTGGTATATTTCACTGTTCCGGTGACCATAGTCGGTCCGGACAATTAAGGGGATTGGAATCACACTTAAGACAACTAGATAAACCATAAACACAAATAATTAGTAATTTCAATTAGTTAAGTATAAATAAGAAAAATAGAACATAAGAAGTTAAACGAGCCGAGAGTCACAGCGATGGGTGACCTTATCGGGAACGATTGTGATGTCGATTTAAACTCAAATTTCGAATCGTAAAATGTGACGCCGCGGTCCTTAGGACTATTACGAACACAGTGGAAAAGAGAAAATCACGAAAAAGAACTGTTAAGCCGGTCAAATAATTGGGTTAGGGATCCGGAAGAAATATTGAATTATTTACAAACTGGGTTGAACCGGCGAGGGGCAATTTGGTCAATTGACCCCGAGAGCTGACTCCTAACCTAACTGTCAAATAAAATCAGAGAAAAGAAAATTTCAGAGTTGGGAATTGAATTAAAGAACTAATATAAAAATAAAATAAAAAAAAGAAAAAGAGAAAATAAAAAAGGTATAGGGAGATGAAATCATGCATGACATTATGCATGATGCCATAAAGATGATAGTTAATAAATTTAATTAAATTGAAATATGGTCTTCCTAAGACATAAAAGAAAGAAAAGAAAAGAAAAAAAAAAGTCCTTCTTCCTCATGTGTTGCCGCCTCACTCTTCTCTCCCTCATATCACCATGAATGAAACTCCATTAAAGCTTGTTTCAAGCTTTTAAATCCCCCATTAAACCCTAAGTTCTTCCCCAATCACTCCATAAAACCTTATTTCCTTCCCTTGAGAAAGAAATTTAGCAAGAAAGAAAGAAGAAAAGAGGAGAAAAATTGAAGATCGAATATCAAAGTTGAGGTAAGCACCCTGATTTGAAAACTTGAGATTTATTAGTTGTGTTATAGCTTAAAGTAACTTAGAAACTAAAGAAATGAAATGAAACTAATTGTTGAAGGACCAAACTGAAATTTCAGCCAGCATGTGTATGGGGACATATTTGCATGGTTTGATGGATTTGAATGAGTTTATGGAACTCCATTAGTTGAATGATTATAGTTAAAAGCTTTGAAATTAGCTAAATGCAAGGAAATTGTGAATTAGGGTTTTGGACATTAGGGTTTAGAGAGCAAAAATGTGAGAAACTTGTAAATGATGTCTTGGACCTAATTTGAAGTGAGAAATGGTCAATGGTGACCAAATGAAGTGTGTTGGAATGGTTGGAGTTAAGGCCAAATTCGGATTGAGTATGTAGCATGACCAAGTTACCTTTGAGGGACCAAAAATGAAATTTTACAAGTCCAATTGGTATGAGACAAATTGGGACTGAAAATAGACACTAAATGACACAATGTTCATTTAGGAAGCATGCCCAAAAAGTGACCAAAACCTAGTAAACAAATTGACCAAACTTGGAAAATCTCAGTCTGTCCCTGTACAAACTGTCCAAATGAACAATGTTCATTTGGCCATAACTTGAGCTAGGCAGGTCTAAATGACCTAAAATTTTACCAGTGGACAGATGAGATATAGGCCTAAAACTTTCATGAAACACAAACCCAAATTATCTCATTAACCAAGTCATTTGGCCACCCAAATTTGGTGACCTAAAACTGCCAGAACCAAAATTTGCCCAGAAAACTGGGTTGAGTCCAATCCGGCAGCCATGGTTCAAATGGCTATAACTTGAGCTAAAAAACTCCAATTGGAGTGATTCAAAAAGGAAAATAAACTTAAGACAATAAATAACATTTTCTATGAAGAAAGTTTTGCCAAATTCCAACAGTAAGATGACCAATGGAACAGTGCAACCTTAGACACCAAAACTGAAAATTTTCAAATTTGCCTAAAAGACTTAGAATTTGAGTAAACAACCAAAACCAACAAATTTAGTGACCAAAATGTGGTATGTGGGTGAAGTTGAAGTTCCCATACCTATTAAGCCTTAGAAAGTCAACAAATTGACTTGAATAGTACCATGAATAGTAACTCCAAAATGAAAATTTCTAAGAATGTTTGTTTAAGCATATTTGGGCTAGAATTAAGTATTTATGAATTAATTATTGGATTTACTGTGAAATAAGATACTGAAACACTATAAATATTGTGTTTCAGCTGAAAAAGATCCAGAAGGTATAAGGGACTGAGTCAAGGCCTAGAGGCGACTTACATCAGGTTTGTGCACAAAAATTTTAAATTATAGTTTTCATAATAGAAATTGATTTGTTATACATTGTGAATGTGTTTGTTCATTATGAATTTCGAGAATATTGTGTTGCCTATTTTACAATGGAAATTTAGAATGAAAATTATTTATTGATTTGTATGAAATATTTGAACAATATAGTTTTGAATTTAGTTATGGCTTTGAAAATCTTATTTGAAGAATAGCGTGTTGCCTACTTTGTAAATGAAAAGTTTAGAATGAAATATGATTTGTGAATTGTATAAAATATTTGAATAACTTGATTTAAATTATTTTTAATTCACACTTGGCATGGCAATACTAATATGTTCCTCCTCCACTTGTGGGGTGAGTATGATATTTGATCACTTTCCTCCCTCTCTGGCTTTTCAGTCTGAGGGGCAAATTTGGATGAGTACTCATTAGCTAGCTAGCCACCTCCCTCATTGATTTCGATTAGTGGGGTGAGTATGCCTTATCGTGATGTACACACGACATGTTCGGAAATTTTTTGTCATGGTCTAAGTTGTGTTATTGTTTGGCAACACAATATTTATTAAATTATTAAATCAAGTTGTTTTGTATTAAGCTTTGAAAATTATAATTTGTTATAAATGTGATTTGAGAAACAAAAAAATTGTGAAATACGATTATGAGATTTTTGAATGATGAATTGTTCATAAATATTTTATATTTTGCATTTTATGCTTTATTGTGCACCACTGAGTTTTTATATACTCAGCGATAGCTTTAACTTGCTGTCGCAGATAGAGAAAAGGACATAGCAGCAGAGCGAGCTGCTACAGTTAGAGAGGAGCACAATTGAAGAATTTTTGTACGGGTATCTGTCTATACCCTAGTAGTTTAGTTTGATGTAAATATGATAGTATGCATATGTATCTCTGTAATTTGAGCATTTGTATAGATAAAATTGTAATAATATTATTTTTGAGATTTTGCATCTATAAATTAACTTATGATTGTAAATTAATGATTTAAAATGTAGTGTGCATGAGTTATGAAATGTTTTGAGATATTAATTCTTGATATGAAATTTTGATTTTGAATTGAAGTGTTGCTATTGCTGTTGATTTGAAGTTTGGTGGTTGCAAATGGAGTTGGGAGTAGTGAAAAATCTATTGGAAGTGTTTTTCTCAGGTATTTGAAGAACTGTTTTCTCAAAATACAAACGACACTCTGCCGAAATTTTTATAAAATTTACGGAAAAATAAAAATGGACAAAAATTTTTATTATTTTTAAATTTTGAATAAATGATTTTAATCCCTACCAAAATGCTCACCACTTCCAAAATGTAAGAAAATGGTTTTAAAATCCCTTGTAGGATACTTAATGAGTTATCGGTAGGTGAAGTTCGGTAGTTCATTGGGTATTCTACGGGATCATGTCATGCCTTACAGAGGAGTAGGGTGTGACAGCCACCATAAGCAACATAATTCAACAAACCAAACCATGAAACAACATATTTCTAACCACACTTTAAAGTTGCCGAATCACCTCATGAACACATCTCCTTCGAATTTGCTTTCAAGCTTCCAAAACCAATTGCACCATTACACATACACTTAATATACATTGTCTAAATAATTCATATACACATAAACATTTACATCAACATCTTAAACAACCATTTACAAGTGAAAACAAGCTAAATATACTGAATTCCCATGGCTTCTGAAATGGTGTATCACCATTCAATCATCAAACATAAAAAATTCTTCCATAAATCAACTACCCACAACCTTTGTTACACTTTTAATGAAACAAGAATTGAAGATACTCACTTATCACTTTTGAAGCTTGATCAAAACCTCACTAAACTTCTTAAAATTGCTATCAAACTATTCCTTGTAAGGTGAGGAGCAAAGTTAATGAAGCAAGCTTTGGGGTTTAAGTTAAAAATGGTGAAGATTGTGGAGCTTTTGAAGGTTTCGGCTATGGAGGGATTTGGGACCTCAATTCGACATGGAGAAGATGAAGCAGAAACTGAATTGCTTAGTGGACGTACACATGTCCCTTAATGAGTTTAAATACCCCTTAGTGCTCCACTATAGTTTAATTAAACAATATTATATGTTAAAGTTTTAATTATTCAAATTATATCCCATTTCTTGCACTATTATTATAATATACCACAAATTTAATTTTTATGATATTTTCAAAGTGTGCTATCACTCATTTTTAATGGACATTGAGGTCAAAAGGCAACTCGGGATGTCAAATGACCACAATGCCACTATTCAGGTTGCATTCCTGATTTTTCGGTAACACCGAGTTTTGTCATTTTCTCGATTTCTCGTTTTTCTTTGTACTAATTAATTTATTTTTCTTTGATATTTCTAATGATATTTATACTTCAATAAGTCTTTAATTATATCTCGAAACTAAATTCTGAGGGTTTTCTGTAGTCCTGGGGTCGGCTATTACCTGCGTCGTAACTTCTCCGTGCGGTCACCCATCGCTGCGGTGCTGGCTCGTTTAACTTAGTTTCATTTCATTGCTATTATTTTTTCTTTGTTTTTCTTGTATTTTCTTTTCTTGTATTTCATTATTTTATGTCTCCTCACCCATATCTAAGTGTAGTTCTAGGCATCCTAGCTGTCCGGACAACACTGGTCACCAGAACAGTAGAACGCACTACTGAACACAGGGGTGTTACAATTCTCCCTCCCTTAAAATAAATTTTATTTCAAAATTTTACCTGGCATAAGTTTCTGAACAGCTGTGGGTGCTGTCTCCTCATGTCCTCTTCACATTCCCAAGTAGCTTCCTGGCCTGAATGATGGTTTCATAGCACTTTAACCAGGTGTATCTGTTTATTCCTCAACTGCTTCACCTCATATGCCAGAATTTCTATGGGTTCTTCCTTATATGAGAGGTCTGGATTTACCTCAATCTCTTCAACTGATAGTACATGAGATGGGTCAGATCTGTACCTCCTTAACATGGACACATGGAAGACACTGTGTATCCTTTCTAGCTCTGGAGCTAATGCTAACCGATATGCCAAAGGACCCACTCTTTCCAGAACCTCATATGGTCCAATGAAACGAGGACTCAGTTTCCCCTTTCTGCCAAATCTCATAATCCTCTTCCAAGAAGAAACTTTAAGGATTACCTTATCACCCACTACATATTCAATGTCTATTCTCTTCAAATCAACATAGGACTTCTGACGGTCTGATGCAGCCTTGAGTCGATCTCTGATCAATCTGATCTTTTCCTCTGTCTGCTGAACAATTTCTGGCCCAATCATCTTTCTTTCACCTATTTCATCCCAACATAGGGGAGTTCTGCACTTCCTGCCATACAAAGCTTCATATGGAGGCATCCTAATGCTTGATTGGTAGCTGTTGTTATAAGCAAACTCAATCAAAGGCAAGTGTGTATCCCAACCACCTTCAAACTCAATCACACAAGCCCGTATCATATCCTACAATATTTGAATTACCCTCTCAGACTGGCTATCTGTCTGTGGGTGGAATGTTGTGCTGAAGTTCAATCTAGTTCCTAGGGCTCTCTGAAGACTACCCCAGAATCTAGAAGTGAACCTAGGATCTCTGTCTAATACAATTGATACTGGCACTCCATGCAGTTTTACAATCTCATTTATGTACAATTTGGCTAATCTCTCCAAGTTATAGTCCATCCGGACTGGCAAAAAGTGAGCAGACTTGGTTATTCTATCAACTATAACCCATACTGCATCATGACTACTCTATGTCCTTGGAAGTCCCATCACAAAATCCATAGTTATTCATTCCCATTTCCACTCTGGTACTGGCAATGGATGCAATAAACCTACTGGTACTTGATGTTCTGCCTTCACTTGCTGACAAGTTAGGCATTTGGAAACAAAATCAGCTACATCTCTTTTCATACCCATCCACCAGTAATGCTCTTTTAGCCCTCTGTACATTTTAGTTCCACCAGGGTGCATAGCAAAAGGAGACTCATGTGCTTCCTTCATAATGATCTGTCTTAATTCCACATCACTAGGAACGCACATTCTGCCCTGATGTAGTAGTAAACCATCATCTCTCATAGAAAGTTCAGGTTTTTTGCCTGACTTCTTTTCAAGAGCTTCGATATTTTTATCACTCGAGCGACCATTACGATCGATCAATTAACACTGGCTGTACATACGATGCAACTACTATCTGTCCCTCATCATCAATCTCCAAACTGGCATGCTGTGCTTTCAACTCATGTACCATGGACAAAGGAGAAACTCTGAGACTTGCCATAGTCTTACGACTTAAGGCATCAGCCACCACATTTGCTTTCCCTGGCTGATAGTCTATTAAGCAATCATAGTCTTTAATCAATTCTAACCATCTCCTCTGCCTCAAGTTCAATTCCTTCTGGGTGCCCAAGTACTTCAAGCTCTTGTGATCTGTGTAGATGTAGCATTTCTCCCCATACAAATAGTGTCTCCAGATCTTCAGAGCAAAAATAATAGTTGCTAGCTCCAAGTCATGTGTCGGATAGCTCCTCTCATGCAGTTTTAGCTGGCGTGATGCATAAGCAATGACATTCCAATCTTGCATCAGTACACAGCCTAACCCATTGTGAGAAGCATCACTATAAACTGTGTATTCTTTACCCGATATAGGTAAAGTAAGGACTGGAGCTTTAGTCAAACACCTCTTCAACTCATCAAAACTCTACTGGCATTTATCTGTCCACTGAAATTTTACATCTTTCCGAAGCAGCTTAGTCAGTGGAGAAGCTAACATAGAAAACCCTTTCACAAATCGACGGTAATATCCAGCTAAACCCAAAAAACTGAGAATTTCTGTGATATTCTTGGGCGGCTTCCAATTAAGGATAGCATTTACTTTGCTGGAATCTACCTTGATCCCTTTAGCTGACACAACATGTCCCAAGGAGATTTCTTTCAGCCAAAATTCACATTTCAACAATTTGGCGTATAGCTGTTTCTCCCTTAAAGTTTGTAGTACAATTCGCATATGTTTGTCGTGCTCCTCTGCATCCCTCAAATATATCAAAATATCATCAATAAACACCACCACAAACTGGTCGAGATATGGTCTGAAGATAGTGTTCATCAGATCCATAAAAGCAGCTGGAGCATTAGTTAACCAGAATGGCATTAATAGAAACTCATAGTGGCCATATCGAGTTCTGAAAATAGTTTTTGGAATACTCTGCTCTTGCACTTTCAACTGATAATAACCAGATCGCAAATCAATTTTGGAGAATATAGCTGCACCCTTCAACTGATCAAACAGATCTTCAATGCGAGGCAATGGATATCTGTTCTTTATTGTCACCTTATTCAACTGCCGGTAGTCAATACATAAGCGGAGAGTGTCATCTTTCTTCTTAACAAACAATACTGGCGCTCCCCAAGGTGACACACTAGTGCGGATGAAGCCCTTTTCAAGTAGTTCTTGCAACTATACCTTCAACTCCTTCAACTCTACTGGTGCCATTCTATATGGTGTTATGGAGATTGGATCCACACCAGGCATAACATTAATTTCAAACTGCATCTCTCTTTCTGGAGGTAATCCTTGCAATTCATCAGGAAACACATTTGGAAAGTCATATACTGTAGGGATGTCCCTCAATGCTGGACTCCCCACTTGGGTGTCTACCACATGTGCCAAGTATGCTTCACACCCCTTTCTGATCATTTTACTGGCTAGTGCAGCCAAAATGATGTTTGATGGCAATAGTTGCCTCTCCCCATGTATCACCATATCATCATCTTGAGGAGACCAAAAGTGACTATTTCAATCTCTGATCCAATTATGGCGTGATGCCTGGCTAACCAATCCATGCCCAAGATGATATCATAATCTCTGAAGGGCATTTCAATGAGATCAGACAGAAAAGTGTGTCCTTGGATCACCAAAGGACAATCCCTATACATTTTATTAACCCTGACCTCTTGTCCTAGTGAACTTGTTACTAGCACCTCAAAGTCCATTTTCACACACGGAACAACAATGCAATCAATGATGCTAGCACTCACATAAGAATGGGTAGAGCCCGGATCAAATAATACAAATACATCTTGATTAAAAGTTGAGAAGGTACCAGCCACAATGTCAGATGTCTCAGCCTCTTCTCTCTGTCTCATTGCATAGATTCTGACTGGAGCACTACCTTACTCTGATTGATTCATTGTGCCTTAGCTGCCTGCTAGATTACCTCTACCCTTGCCTCTACCTCTGCTAGGTGGTTGTGAATGTCTGGTGACAGGATTCTGAACTGACCCTTCAACAGTAGTAGGAGGTGGCCCAACTCTACGGGCACTGGTGCAGTCTTTGGCAAATTGCCCTGTGCCTCCACAGTTATAACAGGCTCCTATGGCCTTGTAGCATACCCTACCATGATTTCTTTCACAAGTTTCACATTAGCAGGGAGGGTAGGAACTTCTGGTACTCTGCTGACCAGATGGAGGAGGTTTCTGTTCGGAATATCTTCCCCTAATGGACTTTTTACCACCTATGTTGTGTCCCCCAAAGTTTTTCCTCTTCCTAGTAGGACCATTGGAACTCTGATCTACTAACTTCCCCTCTTTCTCCTTTTCTATCTTCTCTGATTTCTTTTTCTCTGGGGTCGCTTATGACTCAATTCTCTCTAATTCCAGTGCTTGAGAAATAAGCTCAGAGAAGTTTTTATGTTTGAATCCGACCACTTGTAATCTGATACTAGGCTTCAAGCCGATTTCAAACCTTTTACACCTTTCCTTACTGGTAAAAAGTAGACTTACTGCATAATGGCTCAAGTGGGAAAATTCCCTTTCATATTCAGCCACCGATCTACTCCCCTGTTTCAGACTTAGGAACTCTTGCAGCTTCTGGTCCACATAAGCATCAGGGACATATTTTTGTCTAAACTGTAGAAAATCATTCGATGTTAGCATTGAAGGTTCTACCAGACTATGGGGAATGGTTCTCCACTAGTCATATGCATCCCCCTATAGCAGAGACACTGAATATTCAAATCTGAGCTCCTCTGTACAATGTAGCTTCTTGAACACCCTATCCATTCTCTCTAACCACTGTTCTACCTCTAGAGGATCTACTGTCTCCTTGAACTCAGTAGCCCCATATTTAATCAGCTTGTCATACTGTCTAGCTAAAGACTGTGGTTGTACCACTGCTGTCTGTAGTGGGACTTGAGTAGGCATGTTACCAGCCATCTGTTGGAACATTGTAGCCATCTACTGAGCAAACTGAGTAGGAAACTGCGGTACTGAGGGGGCTGGTGTGGCTGATCCACTGACATTGTGTAGGGCTGGGGTATCCCCTTGTACCTCAGCCTCTATAGATTGATCGACTGAATGATCCCCTTCTTCCATAGTCAATTTGAGGATCTTAGACCTCCTGAACAAATAACACAAGGAGATTTCCTCCCGTTAGTGCATATTTATAATGTAATGTACTGTATGTATCAAACAATGACATTGAGCAGTTATACTATGAAGAAAGAATATTCAAATTACAGGTGAAAACAAAATTTAAAAACTAGCTCTGATACCACTAAAACATGTCACATCCTACCCCTCCGTAAGGCATTACATGATCCCGTAGTATACTTAATGAATTACCAAACTCCATCTGCTGATAACCCATTAAATACACTACAAGGGATTTTAAACATTTTCTTACTTCTTTTTACAGTGGTGAGCACTATTGACAGGTGTTAAAAATTTTTTAACTGAAGTGAAACCAGATAACACATTTGAAGTATTAATAATTTCTGTAAAAATTTTGGCAGAGTGCCATCTGTATTTTGAATAAAACAGTTCTTCAAAAACCTATAAAAAGCACTTCCAATATTTTGTTCAATCCCCAAACTCCAATATCCAATCAACACAATAAGTTTCTCAACATTGGCCAACTCAAATCCACAATAATTTTCCAGTGTTTTCAAAAGCTGAGATAAAAGAAATATATCACAATATTTACAAGCCAAAATAATTTACAAATTTAGTTTACAAGTTTAATGTACAATTTTAATGTACAATTTTAATTTACAACTGCTCAAAATCAAGAAGAATATATACATACAGTGAACATACATTACAATACAAAATGTAAAATATGGTATACTCAATATACCCGATGAACTCTCAATGTAGCACTAGCAGCCTAGCCTGCTGCCCTGTCAGTTTGTCTACCTGCGACAGCAATGAAAAGCTATTGCTGAGCCAATGTCTCAATGGTGCATAACATTAACAAAATGCAACTTTAAATCATAAATCATAAGTCGTATAAATAGTGAAAACTTAAAGTCATAGTTAAATTCAAAAGATAGTGAATGTCATAAAGAATTTAAACTCTATTTTATAATATCACAATAAATATCAATAAATCACACACACAGCTTAATCATGATTCCATAGTCCAATTCGTCCCAGAAGCTGATGGCTAGTGAGGAATAACATAGCTAGCTAGCAATAATATGAGTACTCATTCTATTTGTCCTCAATAGGCACACACCTCAACACTTCAGCCAGAGAGGGAATTCAAAGTCAATTTGTCCCACTAGACAAGCTAGCGAGGAATTCAATAAATATACATGATAGTTGTGGTTTCAAACCATTTACAAAGTTTTTCAAGCAATAAGTATCCATCAAATATCATTAAGACAATTTTTCATAATTTAAACAATAATAAACAATTTATCATAATTTATTTCAATTGAAAATTCAAAAGAAATAACTGTTGTGCACAAACCTCTGATAAATGTCTTTTGGCCCTGACTCAGTGTTTCCTTCCCCTTCCTTGAGTCTTTGCTAACTGAAACACACAATTTAAAGTATTTCAGTACTCATTTATACTGTCTCTAACAAAAAGGTTCATTAATTAATTTATTTAATTCTATTGTCTTTAGTAGTCAACCTTTAATGTCGACCTTTAATGCACTCTAAGGGAATAAGTTTTAATGTTACCAATATGTGACATTTTATAGCCTTTTAGTGTTGGTACATGTTACCAAATTCATTTTCAAGTATATTGCATTTTATTGCAATTTACCAGATTTCGGTATACTATTTTGACCTAGCCAAATGACCTAGTTCCCTCGGTTTTCAGGTTTTGGTCAAAACTACAAAATTGTAGGTCTATGTCTTATTACATGCAGGGCAAAATTTCAGGTCATTCTGAGTTGTGTAGACCAAGTTATGGTCAATTTACCAATGCTGGACAGAATGCACCAAAATGGTAGGCTTAGGTCATTTTTAGGTCACTTTTGGTTCGGCCAGTTTTGGTACCTGAACTTGTGCAAGCTATTTGGCTTGGTTCTGGCCATTTCTGGGCTTTGGTGTCTTCATAAGAATTGTAGATATATGTCTAAACTATTCATGGTAAAAATTTCAAGTCAATTGGACCTGTTTTTGAGTAAGTTATGGTCAAAAAACTAACTACTGCCCAATTGGTCAATTTTCAGGCTTTCAAGCAACTAATCCGGATTTGGTCATTTTTCAAGTCACCTTCTAGGCAGAATTTTGGTAAACTTTCTTCATGAAAGTTGGCACATTTTGTGCCTAGTTTCACCTCCAATTGGTCTCATACCAATTGAAGTCACACACTTAAGGTTCTAAGCTAAAACATATACTGCCTTGCTACACACTCTTCATCACATACTAATTACACATTCTATACTTACCAAGCTAAACCTTTCATGCCAATTCTGGTTTGTACCATAACATTAACACACTCTACATTACATTTTGGACAGCTTGTAACCATTCTCAACATACACATTATAACACATAATTTTTCCAAGTCTAATTACAATAATTTAACCACATGAACACACCTCATTTACATGTCCAAATCCAAACAATTATATATATACACATGCTGCCACCATAAGCAACATAATTCAATAAACCAAACCATGAAACAACACATTTCTAACAACACTTTAAAGTTGCCGAATCACCTCATGAACACATCTCCTTCAAATTTGCTTTCAAGCTTCTAAAACCAATTGCACCATTACACATACACTTAGTATACATTGTCTAAATCATTCCTATACACATAAACATTTACATTAACATCTTAAACAACCATTTACAAGTGAAAAAAAGCTAAATATACTGAATTCCCATGGCTGCCGAAATGGTGTTTCACCATTCAATCATCAAACATAAAAAATTCTTCCATAAATCAACTACCCACAACCTTGGTTACACTTTTAATGAAACAAGAATTGAAAATACTCACTTACCAGTTTTGAAGCTTGATCAAAACCTCACTAAACTTCTTAAAATTTCTATCAAACTCTTCCTTACAAGGAGAGGAGCAAAGTTAATGAAGCAAGCTTTGGGGTTTAAGTTAAAAATGGTGAAGATTGTGGAGCTTTTAAAGGTTTCGACTATGGAGGAATTTGGGACCTCAATTCGGCATGGAGAAGATGAAGCAGAAACTGAATTGCTTAGTGGACATACACATGTCCCTTAATGAGTTTAAATACCCCTTAGTGCTCCACTATAGTTTAATTAAACAATATTATATGTTAAAGTTTTAATTATTCAAATTATACCCTATTTCTTGCACTATTATTATAATATACCACAAATTTAATTTTTATGATATTTTCAAAGTGTGCTATCACTCATTTTTAATGGACATTGAGGTTAAAAGGCAACTCGAGATGTCAAATGACCACAATGTCCCTATTCGGGTTGCATTCCTGATTTTTCAGTAACACCAAGTTTTGTCATTTTTTCGATTTCTCGTTTTTCTTTGTACTAATTAATTAATTAATTTTTTTTTGATATTTCTAATGATATTTATACTTTAATAAGTCTTTAATTATGTCTCGAAACTAAATTCCGAGGGTTCCTGTGATCCTGAACTATTACTCGCTGTAACTTCCCGCACGGTCACCCATCGCTGCGGTGCTGGCTCGTTTAACTTAGTTTTATTTCATTGTTATTATTTTTCCTTTGTTTTTCTTGTATTTTCTTTTCTTGTATTTCATTATTTTATGTCTCCTCACCCATATCTAAGTGTAGTTCTAGTCATCCTAGCTGTTCGGACAACATTAGTCATCGGAACAGTAGAACGCACGACCGAACATAGGGGTGTTACATCCATAAGCTATATATACTCTAGTAAGAGTAACATACGTAAGCCTTCCCACCATTTGACTATATACTAATGCATCTTCAATTTAATTGTCATTTGTATGTGCAAACTTTAGATTTACTTCTATAGGAACTGGATTTGGTTTTGCTCCAAGAACACCATGCTTTTTTAGCATTTCTAAAATGAACTTTCTTTGACCTAGCAACATAAACAAGTAATGCAATAAAACTACTATCAGTTTGCTTAGTAAATAAGGAGTAATCATAATTTGATTGGCAAAAAACCTTTTCCAAAAGACTTTTAGTAAACTTAACATTCCACTGCCATTAAGCTTGTTTCAACCCATATAAAGACTTCTGTAGCTTATAGAACAATTTAGTTTTGTCCCCATTCTCCCCTTTAAGAACATAACTTTGAGGAATATCCATAAAAACCACTTCATCCAACTCACCATTGAGAAAAAGCATTATTGACATTTAATTAAGGCAAACTCCAACCATGAATAGCAGAAAGAGCAAGAAAGCATCTAATGGTTGTATGCTTGGCTACAAGGCTATATGTTTATCAATAATCAAAGCCAACTCTTTGGGTGTAGCCCTTAGTCATAGGTCTAGTCTTATACTTATCTACGGTACAATCTGACTTGAATTTAACTTTATAAATCCATCTACATCCTACACGCTTAGCTCCTGTAAGTAAGGAAGTGACTATCTAGGTCTAATTTGATTGTAAAGGATCAAGCTCACATTGCATAGCCTCTTTCCAATGATCAAATTAAATGACTTGATTATAGGGAAACATTAAAAATATTTATAATGAGGTGATAGTTTGTCATAAGAAACATGATTCTAAATGGGATATAAGGTATTAAATGATGTAGATGCAAGATGAAATGAATGTAATTTGGATTTAAGCTGAACATGATAATCATAAAGATGAATAGGAAGTTAGTAACTCCAGAACTTCTCTTTGAAATAATAAGAGGTGAAGATATGATGGGAGGTGATGACTCAATAGGAGGTGAATGTGCAAGTGAAATATCAGTGGATTATGTGCTAGAGTGGGAGATGATACAGGTAACGAAGGCACATTTTTTACAAGAGAAGGAATAGAAGAATCAATGGAATCATGTAACACAAGATTGGGAACACCATAGGAATTGGATGATAAGTGTGAAAATGATAATTTATGAAATGGAAAAATTGACTCATGAAAAATAACATCTCGAGAAACGAACACGCTTTTGTATCTAAATCATAGAGATGATAACTGTGACACCCCTTACCCGTCTACAGTGTAGACAAGCAAGATATGCCATACTGTGTACTGGAACACCATAACTTATCCCATTGATATTTATCCATTCTTAATTTATTTATTTATAGTTATTAAGTGAAATTTATGAAGTTGATCTCATTTAGATCATTTATTGAAATTATAAATTAATTTGCGGTTTGAAAATTTTATAGAAAATCCGGCAGAGTATTGGCTAAAAATAGAGAAAACAGTTCTTCGGAATCTGTAGAAAAAACTTCCAATAATTGTTCAAATCACAACTCCAATTGTCACATCAAATTTTCAACAATTTCTCAATAATTCATCCATTTGTCATTCATTCATTTCACATCATCATCATGCTCAAATCATAAATAAATACTCATATGTTATTTATAAACACAAAGTTACAAATACTTACATTAATACAAAATTATATTACATAGGTTTCAAATATACATGATAAAATAAGAGTTTAATTATAAAACTTACAAAAATCACAAAATACAAAATGGGACCTAGTGTCCTACCAATGCACTGTATCCTGAGAGGTAACTCTGACTCTATACAGATCTGTGGCCTCACCCAGTCTGTGGTCTGCTAGACTCTCTATCAGTCTCTCCAGAACCTACGCGTGGTAAAAGCAATGCGCTAAGCAATACTGCTTAGTGGTGCCAATAATAAAATAAAAAGAACTAAAATGAAACAAGCATACAGAGTGTATGCAGGTTTTCCATACGAACAATTTCTAGAACTTATTTGTAGTATTAGTAATTTGTTACTGTTTATATCAATTATTTAATTAAATTTATCAACTTCCATTTTTGGTTGCCCAAGTAACCTATACTGGATGACTGGACTGGATAAACGGGTAAACTGGCATTGGATACCAAGTGCCTTGGGCCGTCACACCATCGATCACAAGGTGTCTCCCGGTGTGCAACAAAACAGCTAATGAGCTGCAATAAATATTAGGCACAAGGCCAAGTATCACAATAATATCAGAATGGCTAAAAGTCATAAAATCACCGAATGGCCACTTAAGCCATAAATCACAGAATGGCGTGATGCCATATGTAGTACTACTATCTGAACCCTATTGGCATGCCAACCTATCCAACCCAATTTTATTAGGTCTACTAGGACATATTACAAAATTCTTAATTAAATTTTTGTGTTTAACATGTAAGATTACTATTCATTTTACCATTTAAGTCAAAATATTGACTTTCCTTGTAACACCCTCCTCCCTGTAGCAACTCCGTACATTCTACTGTTTCTATGACCAGTGTTGGTCCGGATAGCTAGAACGTCCAGAAAAATATTTAAACTAAAGTCAGGAACCATAATTAATTCAAATATTAATAAGAAAAATTTAGGAAAAATTTTAGAAATAAAATACAACCAAGTTAAATGAGCCGGTGCCCTAGCGATGGGTAACCTAGTGGGAAGTTATGGTTCTCACAACTAGGAGCCTTAGACCAGAGGGAAAATTCATAAAATAATTTTTGGGACTCCAGATAAAGGTTATTAAGGTTTCTATGGCATTAGAATGCCAAGAAAATGCTTCGAAAAAATTTTCATTCGATAATTATAAGACTCTATATCAATGTCTAGATATCTTTTCCCAACTCAGTTCAACGTATTGGTGTTCTGTACTTTTTCCCTTACAGTGTTTCATAGGGTACCGTTTGTATGTTAACTTGACACTTATTATTGTATACAAATTCTGTTAGTGGGAGGTATCTGTCCCATCTCCCCTCAGATTCAATGACATAAGTTCTCAGTATATTCTCAAGGGCTTATCACATATTATAGGTTATTATTATCATTTTATTTCATTGTTTACAGGAACTCAATGAGTTTCAGAATTTACCTGAATTACTCGTTTCGACTGTCCATCCGTTTGAGGATGATAAGTCATACTGATATCTCTAAGCTTATAGCAATTACTGTGGTACAGGTAGTTCACATTAATCTAACTGAGTCACTGACTCTAGCTACCTTACAAGTGTAGTATTTCGATAGGCTAGTTCTGAAGTTTTAAATTTCTGACTAGAATTTTCACATTTATTTCCCGTAATAGTACTCTATTCGGGCGTAACTGTATCAAATCAAAGACTACTTACAAACATCCTTATCTTGGTGTACCACGAGGAAGTACATAGCTCTACACAGTAATCCCATGTCGATACTGTAATCTGCAGCTTACAATATAAACATCGAGAACATTACATAGTCACTACACTATAACCTCGTGGACTAGGTTTTCTAACATCTTATCTTTCTCGAATCCACTAATATCCTAAACCTATTCTGATTACAATATCCCTTGACAATTATTAACAGTAACATCTTTGCCCTCATCTAGAGCAATTATATTATTGTAACTTACTTTTAGGTCCTCTTGCCTTATATTAAGTAGGCTCGCCAATTAGCTTTATAATTTATGGTGTGTTAAAAAATACTTTTAGCTAACAATTCTTCCAAAATTAATGTCAATCATACTTGTTATTATAATTTTTATCCTAAAGGACTAGTCACTAATACATCAAAATTTATTCCCATGTAAAGGAATATCAATAGAACATATAGTTCTAACACTAGCACACAACTAAGTAGTGCTGGGATAAAATAATAACTAATTGTTTCTTTCAAAAATTAAGAACTTACCAGCAGCTACATCCGAAGTTTCCGCTCTTTCTCCTTGGCGCATAGTGGATGCTCTGACTGGTGCGCTACTATGTTCTGGTTGATTTGCTATGTTATGATTACGAGGAGTACTAACTCTATTGCTATCTTAACCTCTACTGACTGTCTATGAACTTCGGAGAGTAGATCGAGGTGCTCTAATACAATCTCTAACAAAATGTCCATGTTCACCACAATTGTAGCAGGCTCCAATGGCTTTACGATAAATACCCCCATGTAGTTTGCCACAAGAGTTACAGATACGAGGAGGATAGGAACTTCTGGTTGTTCGACTACTAGGTCTTGGTGGTCTCTGCCCCGATGATCGGCCTCTATCATATCCCTGAGCTCGGGGCTCCTCAAATTCTTTTCTCTTCCCCAAATTACTATTCGAGCTTTGACCCATAGTTTCTCCCTCTTCTCTATTTCACACTGCCCTTGTGGGGGTTGGGTTTGTACTTGGGCTTGGGCTGACAGATTATCAGCCATTTATTGAAAGAAAGTGGCCATTTTTATAGTAATTTGTACAGGAGGGGCTGGTAAAGTTGGGCTTCCGACTCTCTGAGGGGCTGGGGCCTCACCTTGTCCTTTCGCTGTCACAGACTGTTCTATTGTCTCATCCTTCTCTTCCATATCTTTTCACAGGATTTTCTATTCCTGTACAACCAACACAAGGAGATTTCTCTCAAATAGTTCATATTTATGATGTAAATGTACTATATGTATCAAACATTTGAACAGTTGTATTTATCGGCAAAAAGATTTCAAATTCACAGTTCAAAATTTACTTTAAAACCATTGCTCTGATACCACTAAACATGTCACACCCTACTCCTCCGTAAGATGTAACATGATTCCGTAGTACACCTAATGAATTATCGTACTTCTCCTATCGGTAACCCATTAAATATGCTACAAGGGATTTTAAAACAAGTCTCGATAAATTTAAAATCATCGATTAAAATCTGGTGTTATAAAAATTTTTCAAAATTTTGGCAGAGTGCCGGCTGTATTTTGAGAAAACAGTTCTTCAAACCTGAAAAGGAAAACACTCCCAATATGATTTCTCCAATACAACCCCAATAAACTTCATTTAATCTCACAATTCAAATCTCAATAATCAAATAAATTCATTTTCAAACCAACCTCATCATAAAAGAAACATTCCATTGATTATAAGACTCAAAAATTAATATTACAAAACTATACAGGTAAATGAAATTTCAAATTTACATTACAATAATTTGCATTTAATTACATACTAAAATATTTCACAAGAGTTTTTATATAACTGCTCAAATAATTTATATACATATATTTACATGCATACATCAAAACCTATGTACATGGGTATAGCTATGATATACCTGGAGCTGATCTGAATGTGTCTTCAAAGAAATTTACTCAACAGCTCTATGCTCTTTTCACCTGCGACAGCATACAAAGCTATTGCTGAGTGGTGAACTCAGTGGTGCACAACTATAACTTAAAACATAGTATAATATACCTTAGCAAAATTACAACAAATAATTTGGAAATCAAGATACTCATCAAATTCTAAAAATCAAATTATTCATTGCCAATAACATAAATCATTTGTATGAAATGACTTTGATTACGAAATTCAATTTATCAAATCACAACTAAACTTTTAAGGTAATTCCAACAAAATCAATTATCCATAAATCATAATTAAAATCACAATTCTTTAGTATTCGAAAACCATTCTTTATCTCACTAACTATGCAAGACTAATCCGAAAGGGCCATCATCGGGGTGATTCTAACTCCCTATGGTTGGGGAGGTCGAATTGGATTCTAACTCCCTATAGTCGGGGAGGTTGAATCATCGTGCACAGTACACATTACAATAATGAAATTTCCGAAAGGGCCATAACATATAAACTTAGATCTTACCTCTAATAAGAAGAGAATCTAAGCCTGTGCATGTACCATGGTAATCAAAACAAAGCTAACTCCATTATCTCCTCAATAAATGAGAGAGACGGGTAATAACCTAGTCAAGCATCTATAGTGAGATACAAAACAATATCATCAATCTCTTTGTCCTTTTTGTGAGCATAAATCACAATACAATTCGATTCAAAGTCAATTCCAATATCCAATAATTTTTTTTATGCTCATCACAATTCAAAACATAAATTTGTATTTTTCCATGCAAATTGCCGATCACAGTTCAAAACATATTCTATCAGAATTTTCCAAAACATAATTTATTTAATCCACAACAATGCTTAATACTTGTTAAAATATCATTTCACAAAACTAAACTCATGCATATGATACCAATTTCAATAATCAGTGAAATAAATTCAATACTTGATAAACATAATACATAAGGAAAATATGTCATTTAGTCATATGAAATTTTCAGAACAAAATCAATTAAAAACTAGTTGTGCACAAACCTCTGAAGAGTAACCTCTTGGCCTTGACTCAATGTTTCCTTCCCCTTCCTTGAGTCTTTGCTAACTGAAATACACAATTTAAAGTGTTTCGGTACTCATTTAAACTGTCTCTGACAATAAGGTTCAATAATTAATTTATTTAATACTATTGCTTTCCTTAGTCAACCTATAATGTTGACCCTTAATGCACTCTAGGGGAATAAATTTTAATGTTACCAATCTGTCACATTTTGCATTTCAATATGCTACCAATATAGTGCAATTTACCATTTTTACAAGTTGGCATTCATTGCCAAATTATTTCAAGCATCATTGTATGTAAATGTCAAGTTCTCAATTTTTGTGTGCTAGATTAGTCTAGCTTAAAGTCCTATTTCTCTTGGTTTTTAGCTTCTAGTCAAAGAAGAAAAATTGTAGCTCTATGTCTTATTGCACTTTGGGCAAAATTTTAGCTCATTCTGAGTTGTATAGAACAAGATATGGTCAATTTACTAATGCTGGACAGATTGCACCTTTAGTGAAAAATTTGGTCAATTTTAGGTTACATTTAGTTCTGGAAGTTTTGGTACCCGAAATTGTGCAAGCTATTTGACTTGGTTCTGGCCATTTTTGGGCTTTGATGTCTTCATAATAATTGTAGCTCTATGTCTAAGATATCCATGGTAAAAATTTCAGGTCAATTGGACCTGTTTTGAGTGAGTTATGGTCATCCTAATGACTACTGTTCATATGGTCAAAAATCTGGGTTTGCAAGGTTGCCATTCCGGATTTGGTCATTTTTAAGGTCAGTTTCTAGGCAGAATTTTGGCAATATTTCTACATGAAAGTTGGCCTATTTGGTGTCTAGTTTCACCCCCCCATTGGGTTCATACCAATTGGGTTCACAGTTTTACACTTATGACCTAATTTATGTGCTACCAACATACACAACCTGCATTTGAACATCACACTTCCAATTTTGACAATACTCCTCCTCCCAATACTTCAACATTTAATCATGGCACTTCTATATATATTGTACTCAATTCCAGCAAACATTTTGGGCAGAACACTCAAGTCCTCAATGCACACAATACACCATTAAAGTTCAACATTTACATCCACCCAAATTCAATGTACATCAACACTTATATCACACATAGACTTTCATGGCAATTACACAAACTGCCCACCATTCAACACCATCATATTTCATTAATAAATTTCATAAACTCACACACAAATTCATGATATTATAGGCTACCCAACATGGCATTTTACCAAAGCATCAAAGTCCCACTTTTAAATCCTTAATTCAAATGTTCTAATTCAATAATTCACATTCAATCAATTTCTAGCACAAGTATTTTTATCAATCCAAGTGTAACCCTCATTTGCTTACTTATCAACATCCCAAGACATCAATTAAATTCATGAGATAATTAATCTCTCATGTTCTTATGGCTGCCCAAAATGAAGCAACAATACAAATCCCCATTTCAAAAGCTCAATCACAAGTTACACATGAGATTAACTTACTAGCATCACAAATTACTTTAATCCACACTAATTCCCATCAAATACCATCAATTACACATAAGAATAATTCACTTACCTTCCCTTTTCATGGCTGCCAAGAATTATACACACCAAATACTCACTCAATTCCTTAAATTTTTCAACCAAACTACTCACCATAACCTCAATGCAAACTTTAATTAAGCAAGGGAAGAAAAACTAGCACTAACCTTTTTTGAGCTTGACCAAAACCTCATCAAATTCTTTTCTTTTTGCTTCCAATATACTGCCCATGATGTATAGACTAAGTTTAATGAAGGAAGCATTCGATTTCATGGAGAGGATGAAGAGCTTGGATGTGTTGCATGTGGGGCGGCCATGGGAGTTTTGGGAGAAAATTTCAATTTGGCAAGAAGAAGAAATGAAGAAGAAGATGAGTGAAATGGCTGATTCTCTTTTCTTCATGTGGCTTTATATACCCCACTAAGGTCCACTACCTTAAGTTTAATTATTATTATAATTAAACTTTTAATTATCCCACATTTTATCCCATAATTTCTCTTAACTACATTATACATAGAATTTTATTTTTCATGGGATTTTCAAAATTTAATACTACTTATTTTTCATGGAAATTTAGGTCAAAAGTACACTCTAGGTGTCAATTGACCAAAATGCCCCTCTTCGGGTCAAATTCAGACTTTTTCGGTGCTACCGATTTACCCCTTGTACCGCCGATTCCTTAAATTTTTGTTTTTGTTTATATTGACTTACTAATTTTTCTTTGACATTTCCAATGTCAATTACACCTTAGTAAACCTTTAATTATGTCCCAAAAATATTTCCCGAGGTCCCCTGCAGTCTAGGGCTAGTCAACGGTCCTCGCAGTAACTTTCCGGTGCGGTCACCCATCGCTACGGGTTTGGCTCGTTTAACATAGTCACATTTTATCTCTTTTACTTTTCCTTAATTTTTCTCATCACATATTTCATTATTTTCTGCTTCTTTACTATCACTTGCTCGGCTACACTGTAGACAGGTAAGGGTTGTCACATTTAGTGGTATCAGAGCCAGGTTTAGGCGTTTCTGGCCTAGATTGAGTCCATACCATGCATTGCATTTGTAAGAGTCGAGGTGACACTAATGCAGATTTGTTTGTCTTTGTTATTTTGAATAGGATATGGACCCCACATCACAGAGGGTAGTTGAGGAGGAAGTGGAGAGTCATGCTCCACCTACAGCAACTGAGGCTGGGGGTAGAAGAGAACCTACTCCGCCAGCTCAAGCAGAGCCTGCTCAGCCTCCACAGGCCATGTTCCATCAAATGGCTGAATTCTTCAAACAAATGGCTGGGGTAATGCCACCACCACCACCACCTCCACATCAGAAATCACACTTGGAAAGACTGAGAAAATTTGGAGCAGTGGATTTCTTTGGCAAGAGAAGATGATTACATTGCGGTAGAAAATTGGTTGAACTGAACAGGAAGGGTTTTAAAACAACTCCTCTTCAATCCAGAATAAAATTTAGAAGCTACTGTATCTCTGTTGCAAGATGATACCTACCAATGGTGGGATACAGTGTCTAGTGAAGTGCAGCCAGAAGTAATAACTTGGGACTTCTTCCTCTCAGAATTCAAGAAGAAATATATGAGTAGTGTATACCTAGAAGAGAGAAGAAGAGAGTTCATTAACCTGAGGCAGAGACAGCTGATAGTGGCCGAGTATGAAAAGGAATTTGTCAGATTGAGTCTTTATGGAAGGGAGATAGTCCCTAATGAAGCCGAGAGATGTAAGAGATTTGAAGAGGGATTCAATGATAACATAAAGATCATGATTACTACCTTGGGAATTCTGAGACTACACCTAGTTAGTGGAAGCTGTATTAAAAGTTGAAAAGGTTAGAATAAGTGAGCAGACCAGAAGGGAGAGACAACAGAAGAGGGGCCCGGGTCAGTCTAGCTCATCTCCTGCACCAGGAAAAAAGTTCAAAGGTCAACCTCAAGGTCAGGGTCAGTCCCAGGGGCCTAGGCCACAGTTCACCCCTAGGAGAGGTTAGTCCACACCATCAGTGGGCAGCTCTCCAGGGATGGGATTTAGGGGACCAGGCCCAGCATCTTCTGTATGTCCACATTGCCTGAAGTGGCATAAGGGGGAGTGTTGGAGTGGCGATGCACGCTAAGGTGTGGGTTGTGAGCATCGATTGAGGAACTGTCCCATGCGAGCTGCTCTGTTGCTCCAACACAAGCAGATAGACCTGCTCCTGCACCACAAAGGGGTAGAAAATCTAAAAAATCTGAGGCAGTGGGACCATACAGAGGCCTGCATCTGAGCCAACAAAGAGACCTAAGGGCAGAGCACCTGCCAGAGCCTATGCCATAAGAGCTCAGGAGGAGCAGGATGCCCCGGACATTATCAGGGGTACGTTCTCCCTCTACAATACATCTGTGTATGCATTGGTGGATCCAGGATCCACTCATTCATACATCTACATCAACCTACCCGTATAAAGGGGGATACTAGTAGGGGAGAGTGACCATGACATCCTGGTCACTAATCCATTGGGCCACAGTGTAGTGGTGAATATAGTGTACAAAGGTTACCCTTTAAGGATTCAGGGGGATGAATTCTTGGCAGACTTGATTGAGTTACCTTTCCATGAGTTTGACGTGATTTTGGGAATGGACTGGTTGTCACGTCATCAGGCAATGGTTGATTGTAAATTGAAGAGAATTTCTTTGAAAACTCCTGAGGACAATGAGATCACAGTTGTGGGGGAAAGGATAGATTTCTTGTTCAATGTCATCTCAGCCACAGTTGCAAGAAAACTGATAAGAAAAGGCTGTGAAGCCTACCTTGCATATGTGGTGGATACTAGGCAGGCTAAGCCAAATTTGTGTGACATACCCATAGTAAGAGACTTCCCCGATGTGTTCCCTGAAGAATTACCTAGCTTGCCACTAGAAAGGGAAGTCGAATTTGCTATTAAGATACTGCCGGGTTTAGTACCAATCTCTATACCTCCTTATAGGATGGCACCCACAGAATTGAAGGAACTGAAAATCCAATTATAAGAGTTACTGGATAAGGGGTTCATACACCTCAGTGTGTCATCATGGGGAGCTCCAGTGCTGTTTGCGAAAAAGAAGGATGGGACTTTGAGGTTATGTATTGATTACTGGCAGTTGAATAAAGTAACAGTAAAGAACAAATATCCATTGCCTAGAATTGATGATCTGTTTGATCAATTGAAGGAAGCAGGAGTATTTTCAAAAATTGATCTCAGATCAGGGTATCATCAGTTGAGGGTGAAGGATGCAGATGTGCCAAAGACTGCATTCAGGACCCGATTGAAGGAACGGAAGCGTGAAAAACACAAGTTTATGCCATTGAATTCAAAATTTTCACCTAGGGTCACATGCATCATGCAAGATTTATTTTTATCTATTTGATTTCAATGATAAACAACATATTAAAACTCTTTTAATATATTTTTGGATCTGTATTTGCCATTCATGTTTGTTACCAAGTTATTTAAATGGCAGATGTAGATCCAAAAACATATTAAAAGAGTTTTAATATGTTGTTTATCATTGAAATCAAATAGATAAAAATGAATCTTGCATGATGTAACACCCTAGGCAAATCCTACATTGGTAAAACACGGGAGAGATGCTGGGTTTATAAGTTGGTGGTTTGTAACCCCTAGTGACGTGTTTTAAAACTGTGAGGGCTTTGGCTCAGAGCGGACAATATCACTAGTGGGCCGGCTATCACATTTGTGGTATTAAAGCCGCTCACGTGTCCTCTTGGGCAATGGTGGGGCAAACCTCAGCGAGGACTCTGAGTCCCGAAAGGGGGGGAGAAAGGTCCCTTAGGCAAATCCCACATCGGCAAAGCACGGAGATGGTCTTGGGTTCAAAAAGTAATGATATATAAAATGGGGGAATTAATCACTAGAGGCACCTTTTGGTGGAATGGCCTGGAGAGTTGGAAGAACTCCAGGGTTAAGCGTGCTCTGATACCAATTGTAACAATCCCAAATGTAATGGCTCGGCCCACTAGTGATATTGTCCGCTCTGAGCCAAAGCCCTCACGGTTTAAAAATGCGTCACTAGGGGTTACGAACCACCAACTTATAAGCCCAGCATCTATCCCGTGTTTTGTTGATGTGGGATTTGCCTAGAGTGTTACAATCCACCCCCCTTATGGGACTCAGCGTCCTCGCTGAGGTTTGCCCCATCATCGCTCAAGGTTGCATGCGGAGTGGCTCTGATACCACAAATGTAATGGCCTAGCCCACTAGTGATATTGTCCGCTCTGAGCCAAATCCCTCACGGTTTTAAAACGTGTCATTAGGGGTTACGAACCACCAACTTATAAACCTAGCATCTCTCCCGTTTTTTGCCGATGTGGGATTTGCCTAGGGTGTTACATCATGTAAGATTTATTTTTACCTATTTGATTTCAATGATAAACAACACATTAAAACTCTTTTAATGTGTTTTTGGATCTACATCTGGCATTTAAGACCCTAGATTAGATCAAGAACAAGTGCACTAACCTCTTGATGCACTGCAGTGTATTTGACACCTTTGGGATGCGTCTAGGACACCAGATGTTGTCCCTCTAGCTTGTCCACACCAAAATCACCTATGGCAGCCCTTGAACAGCTTCTAAAGCTTTTTCTATGAATTATAAAATCAAGTTTTGCCTTTTGAGAGATTACAGATGTAAACAGGACACTAGAAACAATTTCTAGTATTTTTAATTCAAAAGATTGTTTGCTAATCTCTTTGAATTGATGAGAAATGAAGAAGAAGAGAAGGGAGAGGAGCCAAGGGTGGCGGCACCTTTTTGAGAATAAGCAAATTGTATTTTTTCTCTTTCATCCTTACACTTATATTGCTAGGTCATCATTTAAAACCCTTGCCACATGTCACCCTCTGATTGGTTCTAAGTTTAATTGACCCAATCACATAGTGCCAAGTGTCAAACCTATATTTAATCTTGACTTTGATCATCTTACATGATTAAAAGAAATTTGGTAAGCTTATGTATAGTGCCATGTGTTACCATCTCATGGTGCCACATGTCACCCTATGAAATGACCAAAATACTCCTGTATCTTAATTTTGAGTTCTTAACCCAAAATAATTATTTCTCTTCTTCTAATCAATTTATATCAAATATAAATTAATTAATTAATCCTTATTAATTAATTTCTCATTAATTAAATTCATATTTAAACACTTTAAATATAAATTTAACTTATACTATACATCTAATAACCTAGATTTGGTTTCAAGCCATGCTAGGGACTTTGCAATCTAATTGCAAATCAAACCTATTTAATTAATCAATTAAACTCTTTAATTAATTAATTAAATCATATTTTATTTGGTGATTATGTCACACCCTACCCCTCCATAAGGCATAACATGATCCCATAGTATACCTAATGAATTACCAAACTTCATCTACTAATAACCCATTAAATACACTACAAGGGATTTTAAACCTTTTCTTATTTCTTTTTATAGTGGTGAGCACTATTGACAGGTGTTAAAATATTTTTAAATGAAGTGAAAACAATTAACGAATCTGAGTATCAGTGATTTCTGTAAAAATTTTGGCAGAGTGCCATCTATATTTTTAATAAAGCAGTTCTTCAAAAACCTGTAAAAAGCACTTCCAATAATTTGTTCAATCCCAACTCCAATAATAGTTCAACACAATAATTTTCTTAACATTTATCAACTCAATTCAACATCAATTTTCCAGTGTTTCCAAAAGCTGAGATAAGATAAATATATCACAATATTTTTACAGGCCAAAATAATTTATAATTTTAGTTTACAACTGCTCAAAACCAAGTACAATATATACATACAGAGCACATATATTATAACAAAAACTACACAATATGGTATACTCAATATACCGGCGAAATCTCAAAATGTAGCACAAGCAACCTACTCTGCTACTCTGTCAGTTTGTCTACTTGCGATAGCAATGAAAAAGTTATCGCTAAGTAAAATTTATTTAGTGGTGCACAATAACAATTTAAAATGCGGTATATAAAAATTTTATTGATAATTTACAATTCAAACAATTCACAATTTTTCAAAGCTCACATAACACAAATTTGATCAAACAATTGAATAACACAGTGTTGCCAATCAATAACACAACTTAGGTCATGACACAAACATTTCCGAACATGCCGTGTTGTACACTATGACAAGGCATACTCACCCCACTAATCAAAATCAATGAGGGAGGTGGCTAGCTAGATAATGAGAACTCATCCATACTCACTCAGACTGACAAGTCAAAGAGGGAGGAATATAGTCATACTCACCCCATAAATGGAGGAGGAACATAGTGATATTGCCATGCCAAGTGTGAATCAAAACAATTCCAAATCATAGTATTTAAATATTTCATACAAACCACAAATCACATTTTAACTCAAAATTTCCATTTGCAAAGTAGGCAACACAATAATTTCCAAATAAAATTCCCAAAGCCAAAACAATAAAAAATTATTTATAACTCATTTCTCCAAATAAATTTTCTGGTAGAAGTAGTGAATATAAAAATATTGTGCACAGACCTCGGATGAGTCGCCTCTTAGCCTTGACTCAATGTTCCTTATACTCTTTAATATCCTTTTCAACTGAAACACACAATTTAAACTGTTTTAGTACTCAGTTAAATTGTTTCTAATCATAAGGTTCCATAATTAAATTTTATTGATACTACTCCTTTCATTAGTCAACCTATAATGTTGACCCTTGATTCACTCTAGGTGAATTAGGTTTAATGTTACCAATATGTCACATTTTGCATTTCAATATGCTACCAATATAGTGCAATTTACCATTTTTACAAGTTGGCATTCATTGCCAAATTATTTCAAGCACCATTTTATGTAAATGTGAAGTTCTCAATTTTTGTGTGCTAGATTGGTCTAGCTTAAAGTCCTATTTCTCTTGGTTTTTACCATCTGATCAAAGAAGCAAAATTGTAGCTCTATGTCTTATTGCACTCGGGGCAAAATTTTAGGTTATTCTGAGTTGTATAGACCAAGATATGGTCAATTTACTAAAGCTGGATAGATTGTAACTTTAGTGCAAAATTTGGTCAATTTTATGTCACATTTAGTTCTGGTAGTTTTGGTATCCGAACTTTTGCAAGCTATTTGACTTGGTTTTGGCCATTTCTGGGCTTTGGTGTCTTCATAAGAATTGTAGCTTTATGTCTAAGCTATCCTTGGTAAAAATTTCAGGTTAATTGGAACTGTTTTGAGTGAATTATGGTCATCCTAATGACTACTGTTCATATGGTCAAAATTCTGGGTTTGCAAGGTTACCATTACGGATTTGGTCATTTTTAAGGTCAGTTTCTAGGCATAATTTTGGCAATATTTCTACATGAAAGTTGGCCTATTTGGTGTCTAGTTTCACCCTCCATTGGCCTCATACCAATTGGGTTCATAGTTTTGCACTTATAACCTAATTTATGTACTGCCAACAACACACAACCTGCACAAGACAATTACACTTCCAATTCGACATTCCTTCTCCTCCTCTTGACTTCATTTTTCATTCATAGAACTTCTACAAATACTAAACACAATTCCAGCAAGCATATTGGGCAGAACACTCAAGTGTTCAATGCACACAATTCACCATTCAAGTTCAACATTCACTTCCACTAAAATTCAATATATCTCAATATCAATATTACACATACACTTCCATATACTCATACCTCAATATCAATTACACATGCTGCCTATAATTTAACACTATCATATTTCATTAATAAACTTCATATTCACACACACAAATTCATGATATTATAGGCTGCCAAACATGGCAGTTTTCCAAAGCATCAAGGTCCCATTTCAAACCCTTAATTCAAGCACTAACATACACATACTTGAACATTAACCTACTACAACTTCCATTTGAGTTAATCAACCTTAATTCCCATCCATTAAATATAGACTAAGTCACTAACCATGCATTTTCATGGCTGCCAAAACTAAGTTTCACCAATACTCAATCATTTCCTCAATTTTTCTTAGCAATTCAATTTACCCAAAGCTCAACACAAGGATTAGTGAAGGAAATTGGAAAGATTAAGCACTAATCTCAACTTGAGCTTCACAAAACTTCACCAAATCCTCTCCTTCTTGCTGCCTATCTCTTTCCCATGTTGTGTAGACAGACTTTACTGAAGAAATCAAGTGGAAAAAGGGGCTCACTTCATGGTTGCATGAAGGTCCATTCATTTGGCCATGGAGTTTCTTCAATGGAGGCTCACGGCTGGTTTTTTCCTAAGGTAGAAGATGAATATTTCTGCTATCCCAAGTGGTTTTATAGGTGTCCAAGGATTGAGTTAGTGGAGCACTAACTTATAATTAAATGTTTAATTATTTCAAGTTCCATTATTTACACATTTATCTCCCCTTTTTCACTATTTACATAATGTATCACAATTTAATTTTTCATGACATTTCTAAAGTGTAATATCATTTATTTTTAATGGACATTGAGGTCAAAAGGCAACTCTAGGTGTCAAATGACCAAAACATCACACTTCGGGTTATATTCCCGAATTTTCGGTAACACCGATTTTTGTCAGTTTCTCGATTTCTCGTTCTTCTTTGTACTAATTACTTAATTTTTCTTTGACATTTCTAATGTTATTTATACTTCAATGGATGTTTATTTAAGTCTTAAAAATATTTTTTAGGGTTCTTCGTGGTCCAGGGCTAGTCAACGGTCCACGTCGCAACTCCCCGGTGCGGTCACCCATTGCTACGTTTTTCGGCTCGTTTAACTTGGTTACATTTCCTTGCTATTATTTTTTCATTGATTTTCTTGTATTTTCCTTTCTTGTATTTCATTATTTTATGTCTCCTCACTAACATTTAAATGCAGTTCTAGGCATCCTAGCTGTCCGAACAGACACTGGTCACCGGAACAATAAAATGCACTACCGAACATAGGGGTGTTACAGATTACTTGTGTATGTGTGTGACTTACTAAGCTCATCACTAATTGGCAATGAGACATGATATCAACTCTTAATATCATCAGAACTCTTTCTTACCATAAATGATTTCTCTAAATCATTTTATGCACCTCATAGTGGTTAACACCTAGCATAGCATGGATTTATAAAAAATAAATCCTTAGTTCTTCTCAAGTACTTAAGGATATTCTTGACAGCTATCCAGTGTTCCAAACCTGGATTGGATTGATACCTGCTAGTCAAACTAACAGCATATGCGATATCCGGCCTAGTACACAACATTACATACATTAAACTTCCAATAGCAGAAGCATATGGAATCCTGGCCATCTTATCTCTTTCTTCAAGTGTCTTTGGAGACATCTCTTTAGAAAGGTGGATACCATGTCTCACTGGTAACAATCCTCTCTTGGAATCAAGCATGTTAAACCTCTTTAACATCTTTTCCAAGTATAGACTTTGGGATAAACCAATTATTCTTTTCGCTCTATCTCTATATATGCGAATCCCAAGAATATAGGTTACCTCCCCTAAGTCTTTCATGGAGTATGTATTTGACAACCATACCTTTATAGTTGTCAACATACTTGTGTCATTACCCATTAACAGTATGTCATCCACATATAAGGCAAGGAAAGTGATAGCACTGTCACTAACCTTCTTATATACACATGGCTCATCCTCATTTTTGATAAAACCAAAGGATTTAATGGCTTCATCAAAACGGATGTTCCAACTCCTCGAAGCTTGTTTCAACCTATAAATGGTTCACTTTAGCTTGCATACCTTGGAACCATCTTGGGATTCAAAACCCCTAAGTTATTCCATGAAAATGTTTTCTTCAATGTATCCATTGAGAAAAGCTGTTTTGACATCCATCTGCCAAATCTCATAATCATAGTATGCATCTATTGCTACTAAAATCCTAATTGATTTAAGCATAGCAACAGGCGAGAAAGTCTCCTCATAGTCGACTCCTTGCCTTTGGCGAAACCCTTTCGCTAGTAGCCTTGCCTTATAGGTCTCTACCTTTCCATCAGAACTAATTTTCTTCTTGAAAACCCATTTTTTCTCTGTAGGTACAATACCTTCAGGTGGGTCAACAAGATCCCAAACTTGATTCTTATACATGGAATCAATCTCGGATTTCATAGCATCAATCCATTTTGAAGAATCTATATCTGATATAACTTCTTCATAGGTAAGTGGATCATCTCCATGATCTACTTCTTCATGAATAGACAACTCTTATTCTTCTTCATAAAGAAAACCATATCTCACTGGTGGGTGAGATACCCTGGTTGTTCTATGAGGAACAGCTGTAGATGTTTGATCAACGGGTATAGGTTGACTAGATGGATCTATATCCATCTGATCTGTTGGTTGGTCAGAATTCTCCAATTCTAACTCTATTTTCCTTCCTTTGCCTCCATCTTAAACAAATTGTTATTCAAGAAATGTGGCATCTCTACTTATCACAACCTTTTGTGAAGTAGGCAAATAAAAATAATATCCAAAACTATCTTTTGGATATCCAACAAATCGACCTTTTTCTGATCTGGTCTCCAATTTATCAGTGTTTAGCTTTTTGATATAAGCTAGACAACCCTAAATCTTAACATGCTTAAGACTTGATTTTCTTCCATGCCATATCTCATAAGGTGTGGAAGAAACTGATTTTGATGGAATCCTATTCAGAATATACAAAGCTGATTCTAATGCAAATCCCCAAAAGAAGATTGGCATATCAGTATAGCTTATCATACTACGTACCATATCCAATAGGATACGATTTCTCCTTTCAGATACACCATTCAGCTGTGGCGTTCCTGGAGGAGTCAGCTGAGAAACAATGCCGTGCTCTCTCAAATATTCATCAAATTCAGTACTCAAATATTCACCTCCACAATCTGATCAAAGAGCTTTAATACTCTTTCCTGTTTGATTTTCTACTTCAGATTTAAATTCTTTAAACTTTTCATAAGGATTCATATTTGTATTTCATCAAATACAAATACCCAAATCTTGATTTATCATCAGTAAAGGTAATAAAATAATGAAAGCCCCCTCTAGCCATTTCTTTAAATGGACCACATAAAACACTATGTATTAGTTCCAAAATATTTTCAGCTTTTTGCCCATGTCCAACAAAGGGTGATCTAGTCATTTTGCCCTGAAGGCAAGATTCACAAGTTAGAGTAGGCTCAGAGCCCAATGAGGATAGAATCCCCATTTTCTCCAGTTTTGCAATCCTATCTTCTGCAACATGACATAACCTTAAGTGCCAAATATATTTTGAACTTGAGTTGGTTTTCATCATGGCATTGCATTCTTTTAGATCACTTGTATTCAATTTGTGTTTGTCATTATTATCCAAATAATAAAGACCATCATTCATATAACCCAAACCAACATATTTATTTCCAAAATAAATATTGCAAACATCATCTGTGAATTGAAATTCATAGCCATTTCTAGTCAAACTAGATATAGAAATGATGTTCTTAAAAGCATCAGGTACATATAAAATATTATCCAAACACAAAACATGTCCAAACATGTAAAAAGATTTAGATCCTATGGCTAAAGCTTCAACAGTTGAGCCATTGCCAATCCGGACTCTAACATCTTGAGAACGCAAGCTGCTACTATTTGCTAGTTCTTGCATATCATTAGAAATGTGAGAACTGACACCAGTATCTAAAACCCAAGCTATAGATGAACTATGAGTATCATCAGAATCTAAATAACAAGATATGGACATACCTTCCAAAGGTGTATCCTTCTTGTCCTTCAGAGAAGCAAGATACTCTCGGCAGTTCCTTTTCCAGCGCCCATCCTTTTGGCAGTGGAAACACTTTCCTTTGCCTCCATCAGCTTTAGTCTTCCTTTTCTGTTTAGCTATTTTCTTGGAAGGACCAGGAATCTGAGGTTTCTTTTTCTTATTGCCCTTCTTCTTGTTGGACTTTACAGTAGAAGAAGACGCAATCAAAGCTACCTCTTTTCCTTTATTGCCCAGCATATTCTTTTGGGCAATAACCAGCATGTTGAGTAAACCAGCTAAGGTGCATTCCTGTTTAGTCATATGGAAATTTGTCACAAAATTCCCAAAAGACTCAGGAAGGGACTGAAGGATCAAATCTGTCTGTAGTTGGAAATCCATGTTGAAGTTAAGATGTTCTAACTGCTTAATTAGCCGAATCAACTTATGGACATGATCCCCAATATTCTGTCCCTCAGACATCCTCATACGGAATAGCTGTCTAGATATCTCATACCTAGCATTCCTGTTGTGCTCACCATACAACTCTTGTAGGAGAAGGAAAATCTCACTCGCACTCAACATGTTCTCATGCTGCTTTTGTAACTCATTACTCATGGAAGCAAGCATGTAACACTTAGCTCTCATATCATGCTCCTTCCACTTATGCAAAGTTTCATGTTCCTCTTGTGTGGCCTCTGGAGGTAAGGGACTAGGAACATTTGAATCTAGAACATATCCTATATGTTCAAGGTTCAAGACAAGTTTCAAATTTCTTAGCCAATCAGACAGATTATGTCCTGCCAACCTATTGCGATCAGGTATGCTTGCAAGGATATTGGATGGTGGTGGTTGTTCTGTGCTCATTTTTATCAGAAAATTAACTGCAAAAAATAACCAAATTAATTAGCAAATGTATCATGTAATTAACCAAAATGATTATGGTCTTTTAATCAAATTGGTCCTCCCACTAACTTAGCGAATCCTACACTTCCAAAGTAGAAAACGGAAATCCTAGTTGGATGGATTTCTAGTGGGTGATTGAATTCTTATAATCCTATTGATCATCCTCAGGTACATCCATTATTGGAATTACAATAAACTATAAGTGAGCAACTCCTTGCCCATCACATCTCTTGTGTGGTTCAATCCTTTACCTAGCCCCTAATGCTCAAAATCTTAGGTACATCCATTATTGACTTATCTTGCATTAGTTAAGTTGATCCCATTGTGCCAGTAATTATGCAAATAATTTTAATGTCCTCAGGTACATCCAATATTGGCCACTAAACTATTCACATATTTACAACATCTCATGCTTAATAATTATTCTTAAGAAAATCTCTTAAATTAATTGCATCTTATGCAACTATTTAAAATTTCTTAAAATAATTGCCCCAATGGAGGGCCTATGTTATAATTACTTTAATTATAGCATTTCCAACTTAATCATTTGTTTGGAAGATTTTATGGTCATTCTAATTACTATTAAGGTCTCACTTTGCACATTATCCAATTAGCATGCATATATCATATAATAGCATACATTCCCATACATCTCATGCATTCATGGATAAGCAATAAATATGGTATGATCATGGACTTTCTAAGGGATTCAATTCTGAGCCATCAAGAATTGAATCAGGGCATTCCTAAGTGCATTTCATTCATTCATTTTACAAGAGTTGCTGAAGGAGTACATAATCAACACTTGATCTTGAATTCCTCCCATTGGTCCCACCAATGCTCTTGACCTCCTTGAACTTCTTGCAATCCAATATTACATAGTAATTCTTGGCATACCAAGGCGAATTTACAAGAACTTAAATAAATGAAATTACAACCCAAAAATTATTACAAACTTAATAATACATGCCCAAAATAAATTAAAATAAATTAAAATAAATTAATTAATTTACAATCCCAAAGAAACATAAAAGAAATAAATCCAATCACATTGGTCTTTTATAGTCCATGATCATCCATCATGCATATTACTATTTAATAATTAAATAAAACATACATACTTAAATTAAATTGAATATCTCATATTCAACTAAAAAATTCAGATTTGAATATGATTCAAATAAATTTAAAAATTCAGATTTGAATCTCATTCAAACAAATTTAAAAATTCAGATTTGAATCACATTCAAACAACTTTAAAAATTCAGATTTGAATCACATTCAAACATTTTTAAAAAAAATCAGATCTGAATTTTATTCAATCAATTTTAAAAAATCAGATTTAAATATGATTCAAACAACTTTAAAATTTTAGATTTGAATCACATTCAAACAATTTTTAAAATTCATATTTGAATAACATTCAAACAATTTTTAAAATTCTGATTTGAATCATAATTTAATTGTGTGATAAAAATTCTAATTAAACAATTTAATTAGACATAAAATGGATCTTAGATCATACAACAATTGCACATTCACCATCCATTTACCTTTGCACACCATTGTGGTGCATCAACCATGCACACCATGGTGTTCATCATTTGTGCCGCCACCTTGGCTTTGCAACCAGCAATGAACTTTTGATCTCATGATCAAACACACAATTAAATCATATAAATATCAATCTAAATGACAAATATAGTGGCTCTGATACCAATTGAAGGAACGGAAGCGTGAAAAACACAAGTTTATACCATTGAATTTAAAAATTTTCACCTAGGGTCACATGCATCATGCAAGATTTATTTTTATCTATTTGATTTCAATGATAAACAACATATTAAAACTCTTTTAATATGTTTTTGGATCTGTATTTGACATTTAAGATTTTAAAAATTAATCAGATTAATTTTAGAACCCTAGATTAAATCAAGAACGATTACACTAACCTCTTGATGCAATCGCAATGTCTCATGCCTTTGAGATTTGTCTTCAGGACACCAAATGTTGTCCCTCTAGCTTGTCCACAACAAGAATACCTATGGCAGCCCTTGAATAGCTTCTAAAGCTTTTTCTATTAATTAAAAATTCAAGTTTTGCCTTTTAAGAGATTAGAGATGTAAACAGGACACTAGAAACAATTTCTAGTGTTCTTAATTCAAGAGATTGATGGCTAATCTCTTTGAATTGATAAGAGATGAAGAAGAATAGATGGAAAGCCTCAAAATGGCGTGAAAAAGGAGAGGAGTGGCTGCTGGTTGTTTTTCTTTTTCATAACAACACTTATATAGCTAGGTTAACACATTAAACCCTTGCCACATGTCACCCTTTGATTAGCTCTAGGTTTAAGTGACCCAATCACATTGTGCCAAGTGTCAAACCTATATTTAATCTTGATTTTAATCATCTTACATGATTAAAAAACATTTGGCAAGCTTATGTGTAATCCCATGTGTCACCATCTCATGGTGCCACGTGTCACACTGTAAAATGACCAAAATGCCCCTGTGTCTTAATTTTGAGTTCATAACCCAAAATAATTATTTTTCTTCTTCTAATTTATATCAAATATAAATTAATTAATTAATCTCTATAAATTAATTTCTCATTAATTAAATTCATATTTAAACACTTTAAATATAAATTTAACTTAAACTATACATCCAATAATCTAGATTTGGTTTCAAGTCATGCTAGGGACTTTACAATTTAATTGCAAACCAAGCCTATTTAATTAATCAATTAAACTCTTTAATTAATTAATTAAATCATATTTAATTAGGTCATAACTTGTGTATGTGTGTGACTTACTAGGCTCATCACTAATTGGTAATGAGACATGATATCAACTCTTAATTTCATCAGAACTCTTTCTTACCATAAATGATTTCTCTAAATCATTTTATGAACCTCATAGACCATGGTTAACACCTAGCATAGCATGCCATAGCCACCCAATTTTTAATAAGGTTTACCTTAAATGAACCTATAATCATATGTTACCATGCACTAAAATCTTTCTGTTACAAAATCCCAACTCAAGCTGGAGTCATGGTTTATGTCAAACTCCATTTGCTATGAATATTATGTTCTCTTTTAATTCCAGTTCTTGATTAAAAAGATTTTCTCATCAGAAACTCTTTTCTGAATAAATCTATCTGTCCTGGCCAGGAACTTAAAACATCAAGAACAATTAAATGAACATAGGATTTTATCTCTATTTACTTAGAGGAATAGATTCCATCTTTATCAACACCTACCTCCATATATAACTAGTAGGAGCCAACAGATGCCCATATACCCATACACAGTACAAGTATGAAAGCAGTATCAAACTCAAACTACCTATATACAAGATAATTTTGCTATCTCAGGTCTAAAGATTATATGCACTGATATGATTTATGACAAAACATTGATAAGAGTAAACTCCATGTGCTTATCATAAGTGCCATTGGTTCGGCCTACTTATTATTTATAAGTGCCTATCATATTTGTTATATGGCATGAGACTCACCATTCCATCTTATTTATTTCTCATATAAATAACTTGGGAACAAATATGAATACAATCTTTCTGGATAAGTCATGTCCTTATTATGAAGTATCCTCGATTGTGAACCTATTTATTATACTTGGTGCTAGAAATATTGTCACTCATATTCTTAACAACTTAAGAATAATATTTCTAACAAAATATCAATGGACTTTTTTCTATTACACATAAATATATTATGTAAATGGAAAAGTGGAAATGCCTTTTATTAATAAAAATATGTACAGGATACATACTAAATGATATGCTCTAGGGCATACTACTAATAGTGATGCAGCAATATACTCAGCCTCGGTAGTGGAATCTGCATTCGTGCTCTGTTTGGAACTCTTCTAACTGACTGCACCTCCATTACAAATGAACACATATCCAGAGGTAGACTTTCTATCATCGATATCCAATTGGAAATCAGAATCATTATAACCATCCAATTGCAAGTCTCCGCCTCCATAGATCAAGCATGTTAAACCTCTTTAGAAAGATGTATACTATGTCTCATTGGTAACAATCCTCTCTTGGAATCAAGCATGTTAAACCTCTTTAACACCTTTTCTAAGTATAGACTTTAGGATAAACCAATTAATCTTTTGGCTCTATCTCTATAGTTGCGAATTCCAAGAATATAGGTTGCCTCCCCTAAGTCTTTCATGGAGAATGTATTTGACAAACATACCTTTACTGTTGTCAACATACCTGTGTCATTACCCATCAATAGTATGTCATCCACATATAAGACAAGGAAAGTGATAGCACTGTCACTAACCTTCTTATATACACATGGCTCATCCTCATTTTTGATAAAACCAAAGGATTTAATGGTTTCATCAAAACGGATGTTCCAACTCCTCGAAGCTTGCTTCAACCCATAAATGGATCGCTTTAGCTTGCATACCTTGGAACCATCTTGGGATTCAAAACCCCTAGGTTGTTCCATGAAAATGTTTTCTGCAATGTATCCATTGAGAAAAGCTGTTTTGACATCCATCTGCCAAATCTCATAATTATAGTATGCAGCTATTGCTAATAGAATCCTAATTGATTTAAGCATGGTAACTGGCGAGAAAGTCTCCTCATAGTCGATTCCTTGCCTTTGGCGAAACCTTTTTGCTACTAGCCTTACCTTATAGGTCTCTACCTTTCCATCAAAACCAATTTTCTTCTTGAAAACCTATTTGTTCCCTATAGGTACAATACCTTCAGGTGGGTCAACAAGATCCCAAACTTGATTCTTATACATGGAATCAATTTCAGATTTCATAGCATCAATCCATTTTGAAGAGTCTATATCTGATATAGCTTCTTCGTAGGTAAGTGGATCATCTCCATGATCTACTTCTTCATGAGTAGACAACTCTTGTTCTTATTCATGAAGGAAACCATATCTCACTGGTGGGTGAGATACCCTGGTTGTTCTACGAGGAATAGCTGTAGATGTTTCATCAACGGGTATAGGTTGACTAGATGGATTTATATCCATCTGATCTATTGATTGGTCAGAATTCTCTAATTCCAACACTATTTGCCTTCCTTTGCCTCCTTCTTGGACAAACTGTTGTTCAAGAAATGTGGCATTTCTACTCACCACAACCTTTTGTGATGTCGGCAAATAAAAATAATATCCAAAACTATCTTTTGGATATTCAACAAATCGACCATTTTGTAATCTGGTTTTCAATTTATCAGTGTTTAGCTTTTTGACATAAGCTGGACAACCCCAAATCTTAACATACTTAAGACTTAGTTTTCTTCCATGCCATATCTCATAAGGTGTGGAAGAAACTGATTTTGATGGAATCCTATTCAGAATATACAAAGCTGATTCTAATGCAAATCCCCAAAAGGAGATTGGCATATCAGTATAGCTCATCATACTACGTACCATATCCAATAGGGTACGATTTCTCCTTTCAAATACACCATTCAATTGTGGTGTTCCTGGAGGAGTCAGTTGGAAACAATGCCATGCTCTCTCAAGTATTCATCAAATTCAGTACTCAAATATTCTCCTCCACGATCTGATCAAAGAGCTTTAATACTCTTTCCTGTTTGATTTTCTTCTTCAGATTTAAATTCTTTGATCTTTTCAAAGGATTCATGTTTGTATTTCATCAAATACAAATACCCAAACCTTGATTTATCATCAATAAAGGTAATAAAGTAATGAAAATTGCCTTTAACCATTTCCTTAAATGGATCACATACATCACTATGTATTAGCTCCAAAATATTTTCAGCCCTTAGCCCTTGTCCAACAAATGGTGATCTAGTCATTTTGTCCTGAAGGCAAGATTCACAAGTTGGAGTAAGCTCAGAGCCCAATGAGGATAAAATCCCCATTTTCTCCAATTTTGCAATCCTATCTTCTGCAACATGACCTAATCTTAAGTGCCAAATATATTTTGAATTTTGAGTTGATTTTCATCATGGCATTACATTCTTTTAGATTGCTACACTCTGGACAGTGGAAGCACTTTCCTGCTGGCAGTGGAAACACTTTCCTACAGATAGTGGAAACACTTTCCTTTACCTTTGTCAACTTTGATCTTTGTTTTTTTATTTGGCTATCTTCTTGGAAGGACCAGGAATCTGAGGTTTCTTTTTCTTATTGCCCTTCTTCTTGTTGGACTTTCCAATAAAAGAAGATGCAATCAAAGCTATCTCTTTTCCTTTATTGCCTGGCATATTCTTTTGGGCAATAACCAGTATGTTGAGTAAACCAACTAAGGTGCATTCCTGTTTAGTCATATGGAAATTTGTCACAAAATTCCCAAAAGAATCAGGAAGGGACTAAAGGATCAAATCTATCTGTAGTTGGAAATCCATGTTGAAGTCAAGATGTTCTAACTGCTCAATCAGCCGAATCATCTTGTGGACATGATCCCCAACATTTTGTCCCTCAAACATCTTCATGCTGAACAGCTGCCTAGATATCTCACACCTAGCATTCCTATTGTGCTCACCATACAACTCTTGTAGGTGAAGGAGGATCTCACTCGCACTCTGCATGTTCTCATGCTACTTCTGTAACTCATTACTCATGGAAGCAATCATGTAACACTTTAGCTCTCATATCATGCTCCTTCCATTTGTCCAAAGTTTCATGTTCCTCTTGAGTGGCCTCTGGAGGTAAGGGACCAAGAACATTTGAATCTAGAACATATCTTATATGTTCAAGGTTCAGGACAAGTTTCAAATTTCTTAGCCAATCAGAGAGATTAGGTCCTGTCAACCTATTGCGATCAAGTATGCTTGCAAGGATATTGGATGGTGGTGGTTGTTCTATGCTCATTATTATCAGAAAATTAATTGCAGAAAATAATCAGATTAATTAGTAAATGTATCAAGTAATTAACCAAAATAATTATGGTCTTTCAATCAAATTGGTCCTCCCACTAACTTAGCGAATCCTACACTTCCAAAGTAGAAAACGGAAATCCTTGTTGGATGGATTTCTAGTGGGTGATTGAATTCTTATAATTCTATTGATCATCTTCAGGTACATCCGTTATTAGAATTACAATAAATTATAAGTGAGCAACTACTTGCCTATCACATCTCATGTGAGGTTCAATCCTTTACCTAGCCTCTAATGCTCAAAATCTCAGGTACATCCAATATTGACTTATCTTTCATTAGTTAAGTTGATCCCATTGAGCTAGTAATTATGCAAATAATTTTAATGTCCTCAGGTACATCCAATATTGGCCACCAAACCATTTACATATTTACAAAGTCTCATGCTTAACAATTATTCTTAAAAAAATCTCTAAAATTAATTGCATCTTATGCAACTATTTAAAATTTCTTAAAATAATTGCCCCAATGGAGGACCCATGTTATAATTACTTTAATTATAGTATTTCCAACTTAATCATTTGTTTGAAAGATTTTATAGTCATTCTAATTACTATTAAGGTCTCACTTTGCACATTATCCATTTAGCATGCATATATCATATAATGGCATACATTCCCATACATCTCATGCATTCATGGATAAGTAGTAAATATGGTATGATCATGGACTTTCTAAGGGATTCAATTCTGAGCCACCAAGAATTGAATCAGGGCATTCCTAGGTGCATTTCATTCATTCATTTTATAAGAGTTGC
This sequence comes from Hevea brasiliensis, assembly GCF_030052815.1. Lineage (NCBI taxonomy): Eukaryota > Viridiplantae > Streptophyta > Magnoliopsida > Malpighiales > Euphorbiaceae > Hevea > Hevea brasiliensis. The sequence continues at coordinate 84,944,002 of NC_079504.1, read as the reverse complement.
TGAAGGAGTACATAATCAACACTTGATCTTGAATTCCTCCCACTGGTCCCACCAATGCTCTTGAACTCCTTGAACATCTTGCAATCCAATATTACATAGTAATCCTCGGCATACCAAGGCGAATTTACAAGAACTTAAATAAAAGAAATTACAACAAAAAATTATTACAAACTTAATAATATATGCCCAAATAAATTAAAATAAATTAATTAATTTACAATCCCAAAGAAACATAAAAGAAATAAATCCAATCACAATGGTCTTTTATAGTCCATGATCATCCATCATGCATATCACTATTTAACAATTAAATAAAACATATATACTTAAATTAAATTAAATATCTCATATTCAACTTAAAAATCCAGATTTGAATATGATTCAAATAAATTTAAAAATTCATATTTGAATCTCATTCAAACAAATTTAAAAATTCACATTTGAATCACATTCAAACAACCTTAAAAATTCAGATTTGAATCACATTCAAACAATTTTAAAAAAATTAGATTTGAATCACATTCAAACAATTTTTAAAAATTTAGATCTGAATATTATTCAAACAACTTTAAAAAATCAAATTTAAATATGATTCAAACAACTTTAAAAATTCAGATTTGAATCACATTCAAACAACTTTTAAATTCAGATTTGAATCATATTCAAACAATTTTTTAAAATTCTGATTTGAATCAAAATTTAATTGTGTGATTAAAATTCTAATTAAACAATTTAATTAGACATAGGATGAGCTTTTAGATCATACAACAATTGTAAATTAAAAAGCCAAACCTTTGCACCACCCGTGAAGCCAAACCATGTGCACCATTGATGGTGTTCTTCAAGCATGCCGCCACATATCCATTGCAACCAGCAATGGATAAATCATCTCATGATCAAACACACAATTAAATCATATAATCAACAATCTAAATGGCAAATGTAGTGGCTCTGATACCAATTGAAGGAACGGAGGCGTGAAAAACATAAGTTTATACCATTGAATTCAAAAATTTTCACCTAGGGTCACATGCATCATGCAAGATTTATTTTTATCTATTTAATTTCAATGATAAAAAATATATTAAAACTATTTTAATATGTTTTTGGATCTGTATTTTCCATTTAATATTTTAAAATTAATCAGATTAATTTTAGAACCCTAGACTAAATCAAGAATAAACACACTAACCTCTTGATGCACTGCAGTGTATTTGCGCCTTTGAGATTCGTCTTCAGGACACCAAATGTTGTCCCTCTAGCTTGTCCACACCAAGAACACCTATGGCAGCCCTTGAACAGCTTCTAAAGCTTTTTCTATTATTTAGAAAATTAAGTTCTGCCTTTTAAGAGATTAAGGATGTAAACAGGACACTAGAAACAATTTCTGGTGTTCTTAATTCAAGAGATTGATGGCTAATCTCTTTGAATTGATGAAAGATGAAGAAGAAGAGATGGAGAGACTCAAAATGGCGTGAAAAAGGAGGAGTAGCTGCTGGTTGTCATATTTTTAATTCATAACAACACTTATATAGCTAGGTCAACGCATTAAACCCTTGCCATATGTCACCCTCTGATTGGTTCTAGGTTTAATTGACCCAATCACATTGTGCCAAGTGTCAAACCTATATTTAATCTTAATTTTAATCATCTTACATGATTAAAAGACATTTGGCAAGCTTATGTGTAATGCCATGTGTCACCATCTCATGGTGCCACATGTCACCCTATGAAATGACCAAAATGCCCCTGTGTCTTAATTTTGAGTTCTTAATCCAAAATAATTATTTCTCTTCTTCTAATCAATTTATATCAAATATAAATTAATTAATTAATCTCTATTAATTAATTTCTCATTAATTAAATTCATATTTAAACACTTTAAATATAAATTTAACTTATACTATACATCCAATAATCTAGATTTGGTTTCAAGTCATGCTAGGGACTTTGCAATCTAATTGCAAACCAAAAATATTTAATTAATCAATTAAACTCTTTAATTAATTAATTAAATCATATTTAATTAGGCCATAACTTGTGTATGTGTGTGACTTACTAGGCTCATCACTAATTGGCAATGAGATATGATATCAACTCTTAATATCATCAGAACTCTTTCTTACCATAAATGATTTCTCTAAATCATTTTATGCACCTCATAGACCATGGTTAACACCCAGCATAGCATGCCATGGCCACCCAATTAGTAATAAGGTTTACCTTAAATGAACCTATAATCATATGTTACCATGCATTAGAATCTCTCTGTTACAAAATCCCAACTCAAGCTGGAGTCATGGTTTATGTCAAACTCCATTTGCTATGAATATTATGTTCTCTTTTAATTCCAGTTCTTGATTAAAAAGATTTTCTCATCAGAAACTATTTTCTAATTAAATCTATCTGTCCTGGCCAAGAACTTGAAACATCAAGAATAATTAAATGAACATAGGATTTTATCTCTATTTACTTAGAGGAACAAATTCCATCTTGATAAACACTTACCTCCATATATAACTAGTAGGAGCCAACACATGCCCATATACCCATACACAGTACAAGTATGAAAGCAGTATCAAACTCAAACTACCTATATGCAAGATAACTGTGCTATCTCAGGTCTAAAGATTATATGCAATAATATGATTTATGACAAAACATTGACAAGAGTAGACTCTATGTGCTTGTCATAAGTGTCACTGGTTCGGCCTACTTATCATTTATAAGTGCCTATCATGTTTGCTATATGGCATGAAACTCACCATTCCATCTTATTTATATCTCATATAAATAACTTGGTAACAAACATGAATACAATCTTTCTGGATAAGTCATGTCCTTATTATGAAGTATCCTTGATTGTGAACCTATTTACGATACTTTGTACTAGAAATACTGTCACTTATATTCTTAACAACTTAAGAATAGAATTTCTAACAAAATATCAATGGACCTTTTCTATTACACATAAATATGTTATGTAAACAGAAAAGTGGAAATGCCTTTTATTAATAAAAATATGTACAAGATACATACTAAATGATATGCTCTAGGGCATACTACTAACACAATCTCCCACTAGCACTAGAGCCATTCATTACAATACCTTAGAGCCATCTTCTCCAGATATCGGTCTAACTGTGCTTGTGACAAAGGCTTAGTGAATGAATTAGCTGGATTTCATGCTAATGATATTTTTTACATGGCTATATCGCCTTGCCCAACTATTTCTCTGATACTGTGGTAGCGCCTTTCTATGTGTTTGGATTTCTGGTAAGATTGGGGTTCCTTATATCTAAATATATTCTTTTGTAGCATTTGATGTAGCAATATACTCAGCCTCGATAGTGGAATCTGTAGTCGTACTCTTTTTGGAACTCTTCCAACTGACTGTACCTCCTTTATAAATGAACACATACCCAGAGGTAGACTTTCTATCATCGATATCTGATTGGAAATCAGAATCAGTATAACCATCCAATTGAAAGTCTCCACCTCTATAAATGAAGAATAAATCCTTAGTTCTTCTCAAGTACTTAAGGATATTCTTGACAGCTATCCAGTGTTCCAAACTTGGATTGGATTGATACCTGCTAGTCAAACTAACAGCATATGCGATATCCGGTTTAGTACACAACATTGCATATATTAAACTTCCAATAGCCGAAGCATATAGAATCCTGGCCATTTTATCTCTTTTTTCAGGTGTCTTTGGAGACATCTCTTTAGAAACGTGGATACTATGTCTCATTGGTAACAATCCTCTCTTGGAATCAAGCATGTTAAACCTCTTTAATACCTTTTCCAAGTATAGACTTTGGAATAAACTAATTATTCTTTTCGCTCTATCTCTATAGATGTGAATCCCAAGAATATAGGTTGCCTCCCCTAAGTCTTTCATGGAGAATGTATTTGACAACTGTACCTTTACAGTTATTAACATACCTGTGTCATTACCCATCAACAAAATGTCATCCACATATAAGACAAGGAAAGTGACAGCACTATCACTAACCTTCTTATGTACACATGGCTCATCCTCATTTTTGATAAAACCAAATGACTTAATGGCTTCATCAAAACGGATGTTCCAACTCCTCAAAGTTTGTTTTAACCCATAAATGGATCGCTTTAGCTTGCATACCTTGGAACCATCTTGGGATTCAAAACCCCTAGGTTGTTCCATGAAAATGTTTTCTTCAATGTATCCATTGAGAAAAGCTGTTTTGACATCCATCTGCCAAATCTCATAATCATAGTATGCAGCTATTGCTAATAGAATCCTAATTGATTTAAGCATGGCAATAGGCGAGAAAGTCTCCTTATAGTTGATTCCTTGCCTTTGGCGAAACCCTTTCGCTACTAGCCTTGCTTTATAGGTCTCTACCTTTCCATTAGAACCAATTTTCTTCTTGAAAACCCATTTGTTCCCTATAGGTACAATACCTTCAGGTGGGTCAACAAGATCCCAAACTTGATTCTTATACATGGAATCAATTTCAGATTTCATAGCATCAATCCATTTTGAAGAGTCTATATTTGATATAGCTTCTTCATAGGTAAGTGGATCTTCTCCATGATCTACTTCTTCATGAGTAAACAACTCTTATTCTTCTTCATGAAGGAAATCATATCTCACTAGTGGATGAGATACCCTGGTTGTTCTACGAGGAACAGCTGTAGATGTTTCATCAATAGGTGTAGGTTGACTAGATGGATCTATATCCATCTGATCTATTGGTTGGTCAGAATTCTCCAATTCTAATTCTATTTGCCTTCCTTTACCTCTTTCTTGAACAAATTTTTGTTCAAGAAATGTGGCATCTCTACTTATCACAACCTTTTGTGATGTAGGCAAATAAAAATAGTATCCAAAACTATCTTTTGAATATCCAACAAATCGACCATTTTTTGATCTGGTTTCCAATTTATCAGTGTTCAGCTTTTTGATATAAGTTGGACAACCCCAAATCTTAACATGCTTAAGACTTAGTTTTCTTCCATGCCATATCTCATAAGGTGTGGAAGATACTAATTTTGATGGAATCTTATTCAGAATATGCTAAGCTGATTCTAATGCAAATCCCCAAAAGGAGATTGGCATATCAGTATAGCTCATCATACTACATACCATATCCAATAGGGAAACAATGTGGTGCTCTCTCAAGTATTCATCAAATTCAGTACTCAAGTATTCACCTCCACGATCTGATTGAAGAGCTTTAATAATCTTTCTTGTTGATTTTCTATTTCAGATTTAAATTCTTTGAACTTTTCAAAGGATTCATGTTTGTATTTCATCAAAAACAAATACCCAAACCTTTATTTATCATCAGTAATGGTAATAAAGTAATGAAAACCGTCTCTAACCATTTCCTTAAATGGATTACATACATCACTATGTATTAGTTTCAAAATATTTTTAGCTCTTAGTGCTTGTCCAACAAAGGGTGATCTAGCCATTTTGCCCTGAAGGCAGGAATCACAAGTTGGAATAGGCTCAAAGCTCAATAAGGATAAAATCCCTATTTTCTCCAATTTTGCAATCCTATCTTTTGCAACATGACCTAACATTAAGTGCCAAATATATTTTGAACTTGAGTTGATTTTCACCATGGCATCGCATTCATTTAGATCACTTGTATTCATTTTGTGTTTGTCATTATTATCCAAATAATAAAGACCATCATTCATATAACCCGAACCAACATATTTATTTCTAAAATAAATATTGCAAACATCATCTGTGAACTGAAATTCATAGCCATTTCTAGTCAAACTAGATATAAAAATGATGCTCTTAAAAGCATCAGGTACATATAAAATATTATCCAAACACATAACATGTCCAAACATGTAAAAAGATTTAGATCCTATGGCTAAAGCTTCAACAGTTGAGCCATTGCCAATTCCGACTCTAACATCTCGAGAACGTAAGCTGCTACTATTTGTTAGTTCCTGCATATCATAAGAAATGTGAGAACTGGCACCAATATCTAAAACTTAAGCTGTAGATGAACTATGAGTATCATCAGAATCTAAATAACAAGATATAGACATACCTTTCAAAGGTCTATCCTTCTTGTCCTTCAGAGAAGCAAGATACTTAGGGTAGTTCTTTTTCCAATGCCCATCCTTCTGGCAGTGGAAACACTTTCCTTTGCCTTTGTCAGCTTTGGTCTTTACTTTCTGTTTAGCTATTTTCTTGGAAGGACCAAGAATCTGAGATTTCTTTTTCTTATTTCTCTTCTTCTTATTAGACTTTCCAGCAGAAGAAGATGCAATCAAAGCTACCTCTTTTCCTTTATTGCCGGGCATATTCTTTTGGGCAATAACCAGCATGTTGAGTAAACTTGCCAAGGTGCATTCCTATTTAGTCATATGGAAATTTGTCACAAAATTCTCAAAAGATTTAGGAAGGGACTGAAGGATCAAATCCGTCTACAGTTGGAAATCCATGTTAAAGTCAAGATGTTCTAGCTGCTCAATCAGTAGAATCATCTTGTGGACATGATCCCCAACATTCTGTCCCTTAGACATTCTTATGCGGAACAGCTGCCTAGATATCTCATACCTAGCATTCCTGCTGTGCTCACCATATAACTCTTGTAGGTGAAGGAGGATCTCACTTGCACTCTGCATGTTCTCATGTTGCTTCTGTAACTCATTACTCATAGAAGCAAGCATGTGACACTTGGCTCTCATATCATGATCCTTCCACTTGTCCAAAGTTTTATGTTCCTCTTGAGTGGCCTCTGGAGGTAAGGGACCAGGAATATTTGAGTCTATAACATATCTTATATGTTCAAGGTTTAGGACAAGTTTCAAATTTCTTAGCCAATCAGACAGATTAGGTCCTGTCAACCTATTGCGATCAGGTATGCTTGCAAGGATATTGGATGGTGGTGGTTGTTCTGTGCTCATTATTATCAGAAAATTAATTACAGAAAATAACCAGATTAATTAGTAAATATATCATGTAATTAACCAAAATGATTATGGTCTTTTAATCAAATTGGTCCTCCCATTAACTTAACGAATCCTACACTTCCAATGTAAAAAACGGAAATCCTAGTTAGATGGATTTCTAGTGGGTGATTAAATTCTTATAATTCTAGTGATCATCCTTAGGTACATCCATTATTGGAATTACAATAAACTATAAGTGAGCAACTCCTTGTCCATCACATCTTATGTGAGGTTCAATCCTTTATCTAGCTTCTAATGCTCGAAATCTTAAGTACATCCATTATTGACTTATCTTGCATTAGTTAAGTTGATCCCATTGAGCCAGTAATTATGTAAATAATTTTAATGTCCTCAGGTACATCCAATATTGGCCACCAAACCATTTACATATTTACAACATCTCATGCTTAACAATTATTCTTAAGAATATCTCTTAAATTAATTGTATCATATGTAACTATTTAAAATTTCTTAAAATAATAGCCCCAATGGAAGACCCATGCTATATTTACTTTAATTATAGCATATTGAACTTAATCATTTATTTGGAAGATTTTGTGGTCGTCCTAATTACTATTATGGTCTCACTTTATACATTATCCATTTAGCATGCATATATCATATACTTGCATACATTCCCATACATCTCATGCATTCATGGATAAATAGTAAATATGGTATGATCATGGACTTTCTAAAGGATTCAATTCTGAGCCACCAAGAATTGAATCAAGGCATTCCTAGGTGCATTTCATTCATTCATTTTACAAGAGTTGCTGAAGGAGTACGTAATCAACACTTGATCTTGAATTCCTCCCACTGGCCCCACCAATGCTCTTGACCTCCTTAATCTTCTTGCAATCCAACTACATAGTAATCCTTGGCATACCAAGGCGAATTTACAAGAACTAAATAAATGAAATTATAACCCAAAATTATTACAACCTTAACAATACATGCCTAAAATAAATTAAAATTAATTAATTAATTTACAACCCAAAGAAACATAAAAGAAATAAATCTAATCACATTGGTCTTTTATAGTCCATGATCGTCCATCATGCATATCACTATTTAAAAATTAAATAAAACATACATACTTAAATTAAATTGAATATCTCATATTCAACTTAAAAAACCAGATTTGAATATGATTCAAACAAATTTAAAAATTTAGATTTGAATCACATTCAAATAATTTTAAAAATTCAGATTTGAATCACATTCAAACAAATTCAAAAATTCAGATTTGAATTACATTAAAACAACTTTAAAAATTTAGATTTGAATCACATTCAAACAACTTTAAAAATTTCAGATTTGAATCACATTCAAACAACTTCAAAAATTCAGATTTGAATCACATTCAAACAACTTTAAAAATTCATATTTGAACCAAAATTTAATTGTTTGATTAAAACAACTAATTAAACATTTCAATTAGTCATAGGATGAACCTTAGAACATATAACAATTGCAGATTCCAAGGCCGAACCATGCGCACCACTTTGAAGACCATTGATGCGCACCATGGATGGTGATAAACCTCATGCTGCCACCTTTGCTTTTGCAACCAGCAATGAATAATCATCTCATGATCAAATCACACAATTAAATCATATATTAAACAATCTAAATGGCAAATATAGTGGCTCTGATACCAATTGAAGGAGCGGAAGCATGAAAAACATAAGTTTATATCATTGAATTCAAAATTTTTCACCTAGGGTTACATGCATCATGCAAGATTCATTTTTATCTATTTGATTTCAATGATAAACAGCATATTAAAACTCTTTTAATTTGTTTTTGGTTCTACATCTGCCATTTAAGATTTTAGAATTAATCAGATTAATTAGTAGAACCCTAAATTAGATCAAGAACAAGTGCACTAACCTTTTGATGCACTATAGTGTATTTGACACCTTTCGGATGTATCTAGGACACCAGATGTTGTCCCCCTAGCTTGTCCACACCAAGATCACCTATGGTAGCCTTGAACAGCTTCTAAAGCTTTTTCTATTAATTAGAAAATCAAGTTTTTCCTTTTGAGAGATTGCAGATGTAAACAGGACACTAGAAACAATTTCTAGTATTTTTAATTCAAGTGATTGTTTGCTAATCTCTTTGAATTGATGAGAAATGAAGAAGAAGAGAAGGGAGAGGAGCCAAGGGTGGCGACACCTTTTTGAGAATGAGCAGATTGTATTTTTGTTCTTTCATCCTTACACTTATATAGCTAGGTCACCACTTAAAACCCTTGCCACATGTGACCCTCTGATTGGTTCTAGGTTTAATTGATCCAATCACATTGTCCCAAGTGTCAAACCTATATTTAATCTTGACTTTGATCATCTTACATGATTAAAAGACATTTGACAAGCTTATGTGTAGTGCCATGTGTCACCATCTCATGGTGCCACATGTGCCACATGTCACCCTATGAAATGACTAAAATACCCCTGTGTCTTAATTTTGAGTTCTCAATATAAAATAATTATTTCTCTTCTTCTAATCAATTTATATCAAATATAAATAAATTAATTAATCTTTATTAATTAATTTCTCATTAATTAAATTCATATTTAAACACTTTAAATACAAATTTAACTTATACTATACATCCAATAATCTAGATTTGGTTTCAAGCCATGCTAGGGACTTTGCAATCTAATTGCAAACCAAACTTATTTAATTAATTAATTAAACTCTTTAATTAATTAATTAAATCATATTTAATTTGGTGATTACTTGTGTATGTGTGTGACTTACTAGGCTCAACACTAATTGGCAATGAGACATGATATCAACTATTAATATCATCAGAACTCTTTCTTACCTTAAATGATTTCTCTAAATCATTTTATGCACCTCATAGACCATGGTTAACACCTAGCATAGCATGCCATGGCCACCCAATTAGTGATAAGGTTTACCTTAAATGAACCTATAATCATATGTTACCATGCACTAGAATCTCTCTGTTATAAAATTCCAATTCGAGCTGGAGTCATGGTTTATGTCAAACCCCATTTGCTATTAATATTATGTTCTCTTTTAATTTCAGTTCTTGATTAAACGATTTTTCTCATCAGAAACTCTTTTCTGATTAAATCTATCTGTCCTGGCCAGGAACTTGAAACATAAAAAACAATTAAATGAAAATAGGATTTTATCCTTATTTACTTAGAGGAACAGATTCCATCTTGATCAATACCTACCTCCATATATAACTAGTAGGAGCCAACACATGCCCATATACCCATACACAGTATAAGTATGAAAGCAGTATCAAACTCAAACCACTTATAAACAAGATAACTGTGTTATCTCAGGTCTAAAAATTATATGCACTGATATGATTTATAACAATGCATTGACAAGAGTAAACTCCATGTGCTTGTCATAAGTGTCACTGGTTCGGCCTACTTATCATGTATAAATGCTTATCATGTTTGTTATATGGCATGAGACTCACCATTCCATCTTATTTTATATCTCATGAATATAATCTTTCTGGATAAGTCATGTCCTTATTGTGAAGTATCCTTGATTGTGAACCTATTTATGATACTTTGTACTAGAAATGCTGTCACTCATATTCTTAACAACTTAAGAATATAATTTCTAACAAAATATCAATGGACCTTTTCTATTACACATAAATATATTACGTAAACGAAAAAGTGAAAATGCCTTTTATTAATAAAATATGTACAAGATACAAACTAAATAATATGCTCTGGGGCATTGTAACACCCCTCACCCATCTACAGTGTAGCCAAGCAAGGCGTGTCACATGGAGTGCCGGAGCACCTAATCTTATCTGATTTCATTATAGTTCTTGATTTACTTGTTCAAAAACTTTATCTGAGGTTTAGGCTATTTTTACTGTTTATCAAAATCTGACTAATTTGGAAAATTCAAAAATTTTAATGACAATCCAGCAAAGTGCTGGCAGTAATTTGGACTAACAGTTCCTCTAAACCTGCCAAAAACAATTTCAATATATACTTAATCTCAATCAGAATCATTATGATCAGATACTTAACTCATATATCAGAATTCTTACATTTCATTATCTTACATAATTTGCCAACTAATTACATAAGTTTGTCAAGTACAAGATATACAAATAATTTATAATATACTTAGAATGAATAAAATACATAACATGTGTAAATATGAGCCCTATCTACATGCATTACTAAGGAGGTGACAACCTTGGTCTAGCTTAATGTCCTATTTCTCTTGGTTTTTAGCTTCTAATCAAAGAAGCAAAATTGTAGCTCTATGTCTTATTGAACTTTTGGCACAAATTTCAATTCATTTTGAGTTGTATAGATCAAGATATGGTCAATTTACTAAAGCTGGACAGATTGCATTTTTAGTGCAAAATTTGGACAATTTAAGGTTAAATTCAGTTCTGGCAGTTTTGGTACCCTAACTTGGGCAAGCAACTTGACTTGGTTCTGGTCATTTTTGGACTTTGGTGTCTTCATAAGAATTGTAGCTCTATGTCTAAGCTTTTCATGGTATAAATTTCAGGTCATTTTGACTTGTTTTGAGTGAGTTATGGTCACTTTAATGACTATTATTCATATGGTCAAATTCTAGGTTGCAGTGGTTCTAGACAGTTTTGATACCTCAACTTGTGCAAGCAATTTGGCTTAGTAAATGACATTTCTGGGTTCTGTGATCTTCATCAAAGTTGTAGCTCTATGTCTAAGCTTTCCAATGATATAAATTTGAGTTCATTTGGAGTTGTGTAGACCAAGATATGGTCATTTTACTATGGCTGGTCAAGTTGCACTTATATTGCACTATTAGGTCATTTTTAAGTCAAAGTCAATTCGGCCAGTTTTTGTAACCCAACTTGCGTAATCAATTTGACTTGCTTAATGGCATTTCTAGGCTTGGTGGACCAAAGTTGTAGCCCTATGTCTAATCTTTCCAATGATATAAATTGCAGGTCATTTGGACTTTTTTTGAGTGAGTTATGGCCAAAATACTGGCTACTGTTCATATGGTCAAATTCTAGATTTGCCAAGTTACCTATTCCGGATTAGGTCCCTTTTTGAGTCACTTTTTGTACAGAATTTAGGAAAGGTTCCTACATGAAAGTTGGTTCATTATATGTCTAATTTTACCTTCAATTGGCCTCACACCGATTTGGTTCACACAATTAAGGTTATAGGCTCAAATGCATACTGCCCTCAATATAGTCCTCAAATACCAATCAATTTACACATTCAACTTACTATACCTTAACTTCCCATGCCTAAATTCTAGACTCCTAATGTACTTACATCATTCATCACATCTCATTAAGGTCATTTTGAACAGTTTATACAAGTCTTCAAAATACAATACACAACCTTAATTTCAAAATTAAAAATCAACATCTTACACATGAAATTGCTTAGCTAATACATATACTTCAATTAGTAACATACAATAAACTTTTACTAATCCAATCAATACCATAATTTACCAATTAATTTCATGAAATTATCAAGCTTCTAAGCTCATCAAGGCTGTCAGAATTTATCACTTGTCCAAGGTCTTCCACAATTACTCAAACCCTACCTTAAAACATCAACATTAAACATGCTCATGAAATAATCTTTCTAACTCTTGTAATACCTTAATTAACATCACAAAAAACTTCTTTTACCCATGAATAAATCAAACTCTAAATTCTTCCATGGCTGCCAAAAATTGTACACATCAATAACTCATCAAAACTTTCAAATTTCTTCACCATTCAACTCATCTCAATCTTAGTACAAAGTTTAATCAAGTGAGGTAAGGAAAACTAGCACTAGCCTTTATTTGGAGCTTGCTAAACCTCAATAAAACTCCTTCTTTTTGCTCTCAATATGCTGCCTAAGTTGTGCAGACCAACTTTGATGGAGGAACTTAGGAAGAAATTGGCTTGGAAATGGATAGGTGGATCTTGAACATGGGACGTCAATGGCAGAATTTGGGAGGTGGTTTCATTTGGCCAAGAAGAAGATTAAGGAAGAAGAACATGTAATGGACATACACTTGTCCACTTAATGTGTAACACCCCTCAACCGTGTAACACCCCTATTTGTATAGCCTGGTATATTTCATTGTTCCGGTGACCAGTGTCGGTCCGGATAATTAAGAGGATTAGAACCACATCTAAGACACCTAGAGAAGCCTTGAACACAAAATAATTAGTAATTGTCAAATAGTTAAGCATAAATAAGAAAAACAGAACACAAGAAGTTAAATGAGCAGGGAGTCACAGCGATGGGTGACCTTCTCGGGAAGAACTGCGAGGTCGATTTAAACTCGAATTTTGAACCATAAAATGTGACGTCGCGGTCCTTAGGACTATTGTGAACATAATGGAAAAGAGAAAATCACAAAAAAGAATTGTTAAGCAGGTCAAATAATTAGGTCAGGGATCTGAAAGAACTATTGAATTATTTGCAAATCGGATCGAACCGACGAGGGGCAAATTGGTCAATTCACCCCTAGAGCTAACTCCTGACCTAACTATCCAATAAAATCAGTAAAAATAAAATTTTGAGATTAAGAATTAAATTAAAGAACTAAGAAAAAATAAATGAAAAAAAAAAGAAAAGAAAAAGGTTATTTACATCACTTGGATGACATCATCATGATGTCAAAATTATTTTTAAATTCCTACAATTTTTGACCAATTCAAATACATAAAATAAAAAACTAAAATGACATAAAAAAAAAAGAAAACAATTCCATCTTCCTCCCAAACCAGCTGGCTCTCTCTCTCCCTCACTTCACCCTTAGAAACACTCCATTAAAGCTCATTTTAAGCTTGATCAAAACCTAAATCCTACCATAGAAACTTAAATTTCCATCATTAAATCTTGTATTCAAACCTTGATAAAGAGCTTGACAACAAAAAGAAGAAGAAAGGAAGACGTTTTGAAGAGGTGAAAAATTCTGCAAAAAGGTCAATTTGATTTCTCTTTTTGTATATTTATATTCATACTTAGGAAACTTGATTGAGTGATGATTTGTTGAAAAATGAAACAAAATGATATGTTAAAGAACTACATGAATTTCGGCTAGCAGTATGTAGGGTTGAAAATGAATGATTTTGATGCAAATAATGAAGTTGTTAAGTGTAAATGAGTGTATAAGTACTAATTATGCATTTAGATTTCATCAATTGAGCTAAGCATAAAAATTAGGGTTTTGGCATCTAGGGTTTGGGAGATAAAAATATGAGAATTAGCCAAATGATGTGTTTGACCTTGTTGGAGTTGAGAAATGGTCATGTATGACCAATTGTGGTGTGTAGGAAGTGTTGGAATTAAGTTTAAAATCGGATTGCTTATGGTCATTCTACACGTAGCATTACCAAGGTCATTTTAAGGGACCAAAACTGAAAATTTACCAACCCAATTGGTGTGAAGCCAATTGGAAATGAAACTAGACATAAAATGGCACATTTTTCATTTAGAAATCATGCCCAGAAAGTGACCATAGCATAGTGAACAAATTGGCCAAATCCGGATTAGGCAAACTGACCTGTACAAAAATGATCAAACGAATAGTGTTTGTTCATTTGGCCATAACTTGAGCTAGGCAGGTCCAAATGACCTAAAATCTTACCAGTAGAAAGCTGAGACATAGCCCTACAACTTTAATGAAGAACACAAGTCCATATTATGCCCTTAACTAAGTCATTTAGCCACCCAAATTTAGTGACCTAAAACTGCCAGAACCAAATTAGTGCCCAGAAAATCTGGGTTAGACCAATCCGGCCAGCCATGTTCAAATAGCTATAACTTGAGCTAAAAAACTCCAAATCAAGTGATTCAAAAAGGGAAATAATTTTAAGATAATAAGGAACAAATTCTATGGAGAAAACTTAGCCAAATTCTAACAGCAACATGACCAATAAAATAGTACAAAACAAGACACCAAAATTAAAAATTTGAAAATTGTGCCTAAAAGACTTAAGAATTGAGAAATGAACCAAAACCAACAAATTAGGTAATCAAAATGTAGTATGTGAGTATAGTTAGAATTCCCATACCTATTAAGCCCTAGAAAGTCAACAAATTGACTTGAATAGTATAGTGAATAGTAACCCCGAAACACAAATTTTAAAGAACATCAAGTTTAGTATATTAAAGCTAGGTATAAGTGAATTTGAATTTATTTTTGGATTTATAATGAGTTATGATACTGAAACACTGTGAAACTGTGTGTTTTAGTAGAAAAGAATACCGAGAAAGAACCTGAGGGATCGAGTCAAGGCCAAGAGGCGACTCGTATAAGGTTTGTGCACAACATCAATATGCTTTAAAATTCATTTACAAAGTGCATGAAATGTGTATTATGCTTTTGTTTTGAATTGTTGAAAGTTTAATTGTGTATGTTTGAAATGGCAATAAATATTTAGTAAATTGTTAAGATAAGTTTTGAAACCACAGTGTCATGACCATATATTTGAACACCTCACTAGAATGACTAGTGGGGGAGATCAGTTTTGAATTTTGATTCCTTTTCTGGCTGAAGTATTGAGGTGTGTGCCAGTAGAAGAAGAAAAAGAATGGGTTCCCATATATTTGAGCTAGCTAGCCTTGTGATGTGACTTCTCCTTAGCCTCTGGCTATTGAAATGATATTTGTTTCAAATGGCATGATATAACTGTGTGTTTTTATGTAAATGGTTTTGAGACTTTTAAAGTAAAATTGTTTGAACTAAAATCTTGTAAATCATGTTTTGTATTGATATCGCATGTTCAGTTTAATTTTTGAATAAATATGTTTAAATTCTACATAAAGATTATTTTAGTATGTTGTGCACCACTGAGTCCTAGTACTTAGCTATAGCTGTTATTGCTGTCGCAGATATAGAGACTAGAGGAGCAGCAGAGTGAGCTGCTGAGGATTGTGGAGCCACCTTCCCTGAAGTTCTATCGGGTATATTTTATACCCTGATTGTAATAACTATTTTGATGTATGTAAATGTATGTACAAGTAGAACTGGTCATGAGCAGTTGTATAAAGTTTGTAATAATATTAGTTTAGATTTTTCTAATGTAAATTCTGGTTGGATGAATGTAATTTGTTTTAACTTTAGTGAAAAATGAATGAAAGTATTTTGTTTTAATTTGAATGAAATTACTTAGTATTATTTTGGATGATATTGAAATGGAAATTATTGATTTGAATTTTAGAATTTGAGAAATGATGTTGAAATTTATTGTGGTGGATGTTGAATGTGACACCCCTTACCCGACTACAGTGTAGCCGAGCAAGTTATGCCACTCAGTGTGCCGAGCACTCTATTTTATCTTAATTCATTTTTATTCTTCCTTTTGAATATAACTTGTGAAATATAATTTATTTAAGCCATTTATCGAAATTATAATTTATTTAAGGTTCCGAAAATTTTAAAGAAAATCCGGCGGAGTACCGGCTAAAAATGGAGAAAACAGTTCTTCGGAACCTGTGAAAAACACTTCCAATATTCATATATTCGTATTCAATTACTCTCAAACTCCAATAATCATCATCTCAACATTTGTCAACCATTCATTTCTCAATTTCAATTTTCAATCATTCATCTCATTTGATAGTCATGTAACAATCACAGATCAATATTCACTTTTCCATTTACAAACACAAATTTGCATTATTTACATGAAAATCAAAATACATTACATAAGTTTCATTACATATGAGAAAATCAAAATTTATTACAGAATGCCAAAATGACACCTAGTGTCCTACCAATGCACTGTAGAAGTTGAGGTGACACGGACACTATGCAGAACTGTGAACGGCCTTACCCAATCTGTGGTCTACTGGGCCCTCTGTCCAAATCTTTCGCACTCACGCTGCAAAGCGACGCGCTAAGCATAAAGCTTAGTGGTGCCAATAATACAAGAAAATACAATATGCAAATAAAAATAATAATTTCCTTGCTATTGTGTTCATAATAAATGAATAATTACTAACTTATTGTTTAGTCGAGGGCTATTCATGTTTTATGATATTAACTTCTTCATGCATTTCGTTAATTATTTTCTTCATGATCTTGAGCTTCTTTGTATTTTTGGTAATCATTCCTGATACTTAATTTTCGTATTTTCTTTAATGATCAGTTCAATCATAGTTATACTTTTCCATGCCCAAGTAACCTATACTGGACGACTGGACTAGATAACGGGTCGTTGGCACTGGACACCGCGGTGCCTCGGGCCGTCATACCATGGGACGCAGAACGTCAACCATGTATGCAGTCAGTATGGCTAAAAAGCCATGATATCACATAATCGGCATAAAAGCCATGAATACGGGCATAAAAGCCATGAATACGGGCATAAAGCCATGAATACAGGCATAAAGCCTTTCGCAGTACTGCTAAAACAATACCCTATTGGCATGCCAACCTATCCAAACCAATCACATTAGGCCTACTAGGGCATTTTGCACTTTTAAGTTTCACAATTTTTGAATTTCAAGTTTTCATGTCACTATTCATTTTATTAGTCAACTAAAATGTTGACTTTTGCATAAACAATAGGTACATTGGTTTTAGTACTCCCAACATACCACATTTTGTATTCAAAACTTGTTGGTTTTGGTCACTTTCTCAAAGTTTAGGTCATTTTGGCAAAATTGCCAATTTTTGGTTTTGGTGTCACTATTCACCTTATTGGTCAACAAAAATGTTGACTTTTGGATAGAAAATAGGTGTATTGATTTTAACACCCCAAACATACCACATTTTGTATTTAAAACTTGTTGGTATTGATTGCCAATACCATTTCTAAGCTTAATGCTAATTGAACAAAATTTTCAGATTTGGTGCTTCATCTTTACTGTTACATTTGTTATTTTTACAGTGGGAATTTGAGGAAATGGTAAACATGAAAGTTGTTCCTTATTTTGTCTAGTTGAATTTCCTTTTTCAATCACTCCATTTGGAGTTTTGTAGCTCAAGTTATGGCCAAAATAAGTTTATCGCTCACGTGCAATCGCTCATGCTGCACTTTTGGGTTTTGGCAGATTTTGGTCCAACTTTGGTCAGTAATTTGATCAAGTTAAGTTCATAATTTGGCCTAAATTTCTTCATATGAAATGTTCTACTATGCCTTAGGTTTTCATCGGTTCAAGAATCGCCTAAATCTGAGTTTTCTAGAGAGAGTTATAGTCATCCAAACATTACTGCTCAAGTGAAAATCTGCAGAGTTGCAGGTTTGATAACTTAACTTTGCCCAACAATTTGAATGGGTTAATGGCATAATTTGGGGTAATATTCTTCATAAAAGTTGTTTTTCTATATCATATCTTGTTGCTGTAAAACTTTCAGGTCAATTTGACCATTCTACAGTGAGTTATGGCCAAATGAACAATTCATCGCTCATTTGGTCATTCTCAGAGGGGCCGCTTTGTGGTATCTGGATTGGGGCCAATTTTTGGTCCTCTTGCTTTGGTCTTTTGGGCATGGTTTCTTCAGAAAAAATGTGCCATTATAAGCCTAGTTTCATGTCCAATTAGCCAAACATCAATTGGACTAACACAGCCCAAGTTATGGCAGTCCAAGTGGACTGAATTTTCAGTCACTCTGCTGCACTAACAAGGCAGCCTACACATTCACTTGGCTATACTATTTTTCAGTCCAATTCATGGTCAACATACCTAAAATGGTCACTAATTGACCCTTATAATGTTCTTTCACAATTTCATAAGCTAAATCCAAATTTCACTTCTCAAAACCCTAGCTTCCAATCCATGAATCATGCAACACATCCCAATTAAGGTCATCAATCATTCATATGTCACTATCTAAGCTTGTATTTAGGTGTTAGCCCAATAAAACTCATCAATTCCTCATCCTATAAGTTCTGGCCAAAATTTGCTTCTCAATTTCACACATGATTTTCTTCAATTTCTTAATTATTTATTCATATTCAAACTAAATTTCAATAAGTAAACAAGATTAGGAAGTTAATATGCACTAACCTTATTTGATAAAATTCCCAACTTGTTAAACCTTCACTTTCTTTCCTCTTCTTGGCTGCCAAAAGCTTCCTTAGGGTGTGTGGATTAATTTTAGTGAAGATAACTTAGGGTTTTGAGGTGAGAAAGGGTGTGGATTCAAGCTTTGTAAGCATGAAAATGGAGAAGGGAAAAGAGAAGCATGAAACGTTTTATTGGGGAAGAAGAGTAGCTGCAGAAAATTCTCTAAAATGGTCTTCTTTTTCTGCCCATTTAGGTATTATAAATGTCTTCCTTTAATTTGATTGGCTAAGGGGTTCTAATTACATCAAGCTTATGTCATTAATGCCTTTTTATTTGATTTTTCTTTCTTCTTTCTTTAACTCATTTCTAATTAAATTTTTACTAATATTTATTCATATTTTAGATCATAATAATTATTTACTCAACTGGACAAGTCGGCCAAAAATCGTCTCTGAAGGCGAAATGACCAAAATGCCCTTCGTTTGGCTTAACGGGTCAAAATTGTCTGTACCGATTGAAAAAATTTTCTAAATATTTTCTTGGCATTCTAATGCCATAGGAACCTCAATGACCCTTCTCTGAAGTCCCAAAAATTATTTCATGAATTTTTCCCTGTCTAGGGCTCCTCGCTATAGAACCGCAATTTCTCTCCGGTTACCCATCGCTTGGGCACCGGCTCATTTGACTTGGTTGTATTTTATTTCTAAAATTTTTACTAAATTTTTCTTATTAATATTTGAGTTAATTATGGTTCCTCACTTTAGTTTAAATATTTTTCTGAACGTTCTAGCTGTCCGGACCGACACCGGTCACCGGAACAGTAGAATGTACGGAGTTGCTACCGGGAGGGTGTTACATTGAAGTTGTTGAGTTGATAAGATAAATCATTGGAAGTGTCTTTTACAGGTATTTGAAGAACTGTTTTATCAAAATACAGATGACACTCTGCTGGAATTTTTTTAAAATTTACGGAAAAATAAAAAGGGATAAAAATTTTAACTAGTTTTCAAACTCTAATTAAATGTTTTAATACCTATTAGAAAATGCTCACCACTTTTAAAAAGTAAGAAAATGACTTTAAAATCCCTTGTAGGGTATTTAATGAGTTATTAGTAGGTGACGTTTGGTAGTTCATTAGGTATTCTACGGGATCATGTTATACCTTACAGAGGGGGTAAGGTGTGACATGTTTTAGTGGTATCAGAGCAAATTTTTTAAAGTATGTTTTATTTATGAATTTGTGTCTTTTCTTGTTAAGTACAACTGCTCAATGTCCTTATTTGTTACATACAGTGCATTACATCATAAATATGAACTAACGGAGGAAAATCTCCATGTGTTACTTGTTCAGGAGATATCCTACTCCAGACTGTTATGGAAGAAGGGGATCGCTCAGTTGAGCAATCTGTTGAAGTTGAGGCATAAGGGGAAGCCCCAGCTCTACAAAATGTCAGTGGGTCAGTGGCACCAACCCCACAAATGCCGCAGTTTCCTACACAGTTCGCACAGCAGATAGCAGTAATGTTTCAACAAATGGCTGCGGGTATACCGGCTCAATCTCCACCCCAGACACCTGTGATACAACCACAGCCTCCAGCCAGACAGTATGACAAGTTGTTAAAGTATGGGGCTATGAAATTTAAGGGTACAGTAGACCCTTTAGATGCAGAGCAGTGGCTAGAGAGAATGGACAGAGTATTCAAGAAGCTGCACTTCCCAGATGAGTTGAAATTTGAATACTCCATGTCACTACTGCAAGGGGATGCATATAATTGGTGGAAGACCATCCCCCACAGCTTGGTTGAACCACCAGTACTGACCTGGGAAGATTTCATCAGAGAATTCAGACAGAAATATATCCCAGATGCATATGTGGATCAGAAACTACAAGAATTTCTGAGTTTGAAGCAAGGTAACAGAACAGTGGTAGAATATGAGAGTGAGTTCTCCCACTTAAGCCACTATGCTGGGAGTCTTCTTTCTACCAGCAAGGAAGAGTGCAAGAGATTTGAGACGGGTTTGAAGCCCAACCTACGGATGCAAGTTGTGGGATTTAGACATAGTAATTTCTCAGAGCTCATCTCTCAGGCACTTGAGTTGGAAAGAATTGAATCAAAAGTGACCCCAGTAAAAGAGAAATCAAAGAAGACTGAGAAATCAGGGAAAGATAAAGGGGAACAGTCACTAGAGCAAAGTCCTAGTGGTACATCTAGAAAGAAGAAGAAATTTAGGGGACCTAGCAGAGGTAGAGGTGGAAGGTTTGAAAGGGGTAGATTCTCTGAACAGAGACCCCTAGATCTGGTCAGCAGTCGACCAGGGGTTCATATCCTGCCCACCCCTATGAGACATGTGGCAAGATTCATGGGGGAGAATGCTATTGGGCAACTGCTTTAATTGTGGAGGCAAGGGCCATCTTGTTAAGGACTGCACTAGTGCTCCTATATTCGGTCCAGCTCCTACGACTGCAAAAGGATATATTCAAAGTCCTGCTCCTAGATGTTCATAACCGGTTGGTAGAGGAAGAGGCAGAGGTAGAGGCCATGCTTCAGGCGGTTAGGGTACTGTTGGTCAGTCAGCACAAGGAAGTGCTTCAGCCAGAGTTTATATGATGAGAAAAGGAGAAGAGGCTGAGACTTTCGATGTAGTAGCCGGTACATTCTTTATCTCTGATCAAGAAGTATTTATGTTGTTTGATCCAAAATCAACCTGTGACACCCCTTACCCGTCTACAGTGTAGCCGAGCAAGATATGTCACACAGTGTGCTGAAGCACCAATTCACATTTCTATTACAATTTACCCTTTTTAATTCATTAATTTACAATTTTAATTAATCTAAATTTTTTCACAAATTTTATAGAAAATCCGGCAGAATGCCGGCTATAAATTGGAAAAGCAGTTCTTCTGAACCTATTTAAAAGACACTTCCAATATAATTTTCAAATCCAGAACTCCATTATACACACATCTCAACTCAATCTCAAAATCTAAACACTATTTTTAGAATTTTTCTGTTCACATCATCACTTGAAGCACATTCATGAATATTTCTCAACATTTCAATTTCAACATAATATACAGAAAACTTCAATAACATGAATATGTTATGGTCATAATTTGGATTAGGTTTCCTCATGAAAGTTGTAGGTCTATATCTCAGCTTGTTGTTGGTAAAATTTCAGGTCAATTGGACCTTTCTACATTGAGTTATGACTAAATGACTAAACACTATTCATTTTGTTATTTTACCCAAGCAGATTGCAGGTCACACGGATTAGGGCAATCTTTAGGTCAACTTGGTTTAGTTTTCTGGGCATGGTTTCTTCACCAAGTTGTGCCATTATGTGTCTAGTTTCATGTCTAATTAGCCTTGCACCAATTGAACCTCTACAACTCCAGTTATTGCTACCCAAACCTGCTGGACTCATGGCCAGTCCTGCAGGTCACCAAGGGCAGCCACACTAACTTAAATTCCCACTATACAAACCATTTCATTTCTGATTCACACACAGCCAAATGGTCAATAATTGACCATTAAAACTCTCTTTCACCAAATACATGAACAAGTCTCAATTTCATGCTCAAACCCTAGCTCAACCATCTCAAAACTTGTATTCACTTACCTTTCACTATCCTAACCAATAGATTAATGTTAAGGGCAGCCACAATACCATTTTAATTCTAAGAATTCTTCAAAACCATACTAAGTTCAAGGCTGCTAGAGTTTTTAAGCAAGACATACACATGATGTTTACTTAATTTTCTTGCAAATTTGCATCAATTACCACTCCTTCAACATGAATTGAAAGATAAAAATCAATTTAGTCACTAACCTCTAATGAAGCTAATCCAAGGCTTGCAAGAACTCTTCCTTTTGATTTCTTTTTGCTCCCAAGAGCTTTACCAATATGAAATACCAAGATTTTATGTTGCTAGGTTAGGGTTTTGTTGAGAGAGGACTAAGGGAAGGGAGCTTGTTAACTTAAAAATGGTGGAGTGAGGGAGAGGTATGGGACGGCAAGAGAAGAAGAAAGAGTGGCTGCTGCAATTTTCTAGAGTTTTGCTTCTTTTCTTTATCCTTTAATATATTTTAATTGCCCTTCTTTAATTTGATTGGCCATCCTTTTTAATTACCTCTTGCTTACATAAGCATGAAGTAATAAATCCCATTTTCTTTTCATTTTCTTTTCTTTTCTTGTCTACTTAATTTCAATTAAATTTTTAACAATATTTATTCATATTTTATGTCATATAATTCACTTACATAAATGGACAAGTTGGTAAAAAAATCCTCTCTGAAGACGAAATGAACAAAATGCCCTCCATTTGGCTTGACGAGCTAAAATTGTGTGTACCGATTGATTAAATTTTTCTGGTGTTTTCTTAACATTCTATTATCATGGGAACCCCAATAATCCTTCCCTGAGGTCTCCAAAATTATTTTATAAAGTTTTCTCTGGATTTAGGATTGCTAACGGCCTTCACCGTCACTTCCCCTTCGGGTTACTCATCCCTAGGGTTTGGGCTCGTTTAACCTTAGTGTATTTCATTCCTATAAATTTTTCTTGATTTTTATGAGCATTATTTAGTTTCTTTATAAGTCATCACTTTAGTCTAATTATAATTTCAAACATTCTAGCTGCTCGGATCGACATCGGTCATCTAACAAAGAGATCATTTGACTAGCTAAAGTGAGGATGTTACAACTCTTCCCCTCTAATAAAAATTTCGTCCTCGAAATTTACCTGATGCAAACAGTTGAGGGAACTGTTGCCTCATCATCTCTTCACTTTTCCAAGTTGCCTCCTCGGTATTATGGTGCCTCCAAAGTACTTTCAGCAGTGGAATTTGTTTATTTCTCAGTTCCTTCACTTCCTGAGCTAGGATCTGTATAGGTTCTTCTGTCTATGTCAAGTCCGGTTGGATTTCAATCTCTTCCATGGAGATAACATGTGAAGGGTCTGAGCGGTATCTTCTTAGCATAGAAACATGGAATACATTATGAATTTTATCCAGCTCTGGTGGTAAAGATAGTCGATAGGCTACTGGTCCCACACGTTCAATAACTTCATATGGGCTAATGAACCTAGGGCTTAACTTACCCTTTCTTTCAAATCTCAGTACTTTCTTCCACGGTGAGACTTTGAGAAACACATTATCGCCAACTGCATACTCTATCTCTTTTCTCTTCAAGTCGGCATAAGATTTCTATCTATCTGAGGCAACCTTCAAATTTGCTTTGATTATTTTCACTTTCTCCTCAGTCTGTTTCACTAGGTCTGGTCCTACTAGCTTATCTTCGCTCAATTCAGTCCAACATATGGGGGTTCTACACTTCCTCCCATACGGTGCTTCATATGGGGCCATTTGAATACTAGCTTGGTAGCTATTGTTATATGCAAATTCTGCTAGTAGGAGATATCTATCCCAACTCCCTTCAAAGTCAATGACACAACTCCTCAGCATATCCTTTAGGATTTATTACATAATTCACATTGTTACTATCATTTCAATTTGTAAATTGTGAAAATTCAATTAGGTTCTAGGTTTACCTGGATTACTCGTTCTGACTGTCCATCCGTCTGAGGATGAAAAGCCATGCTAAAACGGAGTTGTGTGCCCAAGGCTTCTTGCAACTTTTTCCAAAATATCGATGTAAACCTTAGGTCTCGGTCAAATATGATGGAAAGTGGGATTCCATGCAGTCTAACAATCTCACTGATATACAATTCTGCTAGCTTCTCCAGTGAGTAGTCAGTCCTAACTGGCAGAAAATGTGCTGAGTTTATCAATCTGTCCACTATTACCCATACTGCATCATGCTTCTTCTGGGTGAGAGGTAGACCACTAACAAAATCCATAGTGACCCGGTCCCATTTCCATTCAGGTATGCTTATAGGCTGTAGCAATCCCGATGGAACTTGATGTTCTGCTTTAACTTGCTGACATGTCAAACACTTAGTCACATAGTCAGCTATATCCTTCTTCATACCAGGCCACCAATAATGAGGCTTCAAATCATTATACATTTTTGTGCTTCCTGGGTGCATAGCATAAACACTAGTGTGTGCTTCTTTCAGAATGCTAGTCTTCAGTTCCCCATCATCTGATACACACTCTCTTCCTCTGTAATACAAACATCCATCTGCTTTCACCTCATAATCAGTTTCTTTCCCTTCTAAAATTTTACCCACAATAGCCCTTAATTTTTCATCTGTCTTCTGCCCATCTTGTATCTACTGTAGCAGGTATGGCTTCACTTGTAACTCAGCCAAAATAACTCTATCTTGAGCTAAAGACAGACAGGCATTTAGTGATCCTAAAGCTGTGATGGATTTTCTGCTCAAGGCATCAGCAACTACATTTGCCTTCCCAGGATGGTAATCTATCACACAATCATAGTACTTTAGGAACTCAATCCATCACCTCTGTCTAAGATTGAGCTCCTTCTGGGTTGGCAAGTATTTCAAACTTTTGTGGTCTGTATATATGTAGCGTTTTTCACCATATAAATAATGCCTCCATATCTTCAGTGCGAAGATAATTGTTGCTAACTCTAAGTCATGAGTAAGGTAATTCTGTTCATGTGGTCTTAACTGCCTGGAAGCATAGGCGACTACTTTCCCCTCTTGCATCAATACACACCCTAGCCCATTATGCGAGGCATCACCATTGACCACAAAGTCTTTTCTCGACACTGGCTGTGTTAACACTGATGCTGCTGTCAACATAGCTTTTAGCCTCTCAAAACTAGCTTGGCACTTGTCATTCTAGCCAAATTTCACATTCTTGTGCAACAACTTAGTCATTGGAGCAGCTATAAGAGAGAATCCTTTCACAAATCTTCTGTAATAACCAACTAGCCCCAAGAAACTTCTGACCTCAGTTGTATTTCTGGGAGGCTTCCATTCCATCACTGCTTCTATCTTTTTGGGATCCACTCTAATCCCCTCAGCTGATACTATGTGTCCAAGGAAGGAGATTTCACTCATCCAGAAGTCACATTTGGACAGCTTAGCATACAGCTTCTTTTCTCGCAGGGCTTGCAGAACAATCCTTAAATGTTCATCATGTTCTTCCTTGGTCTTGGAATACACCACAATATCATTAATAAAGACCACTAAAAACCGATCTAAGTATGGATGGAAGATATGATTCATAAGGTCCATAAATGCTGCTGGTGCATTTTTTTAACCCAAACGGCATCACTAGAAATTCATAATGCCCATACCGGCTTCTAAATGCAATTTTTGACACATCTGCATCCTTTACCCTTAACTGATGATACCCTGATCTGAGATCAATTTTTGAAAATACACCAGCTCCCTTTAACTGATCAAACAGATCGTCAATTCTGAGCAACGGATATTCATTCTTCACAGTTACTTTGTTCAACTGCCGGTAATCAATACACAATCTCAAGGTTCCATCCTTCTTCTTCACAAATAGCACCAGAGCTCCCCATGGTGACACACTGGGGCGTATGAACCCCTTATCAAGTAACTCCTATAATTGAATTTTCAACTCTCTCAATTCAGTGGGTGCCATCCTATAAGGAGCAATAGAAATTGGTGTTGTACCCGATATTACCTCAATAGCAAACTCGACTTCCCTTTCTGGTGGTAAACCAGGCAATTCTTCAGGAAACACATCTGGGAAGTCTCTTACTATAGGTATATCACACAAATTCAGCTTAGCCTGCCTAGTATCAACCACGTGTGCTAGGTAAGCTTCACAGCCTTTTCTCATCAATCTTCTTGCAACTGTGGTTGAGATTGTTAGTAGTATGCCCTAGAGCATATCATTTAGTATGTATCTTGTATATATTTTTATTAATAAAAGGCATTTCCACTTTTCCGTTTACATAATATATTTATTTGTAATAGAAAAGGTCCATTGATATTTTGTTAGAAATATTATTCTTAAGTTGTTAAGAATATGAGTGACAATATTTCTAGCACAAAGTATCATAAATAGGTTCACAATCGAGGATACTTCATAATAAGGACATGACTTATCCAGAAAGATTGTATTCATGTTTGTTCCCAAGTTATTTATATGAGATATAAATAAGATGGAATGGTGAGTCTCATGCCATATGACAAACATGATAGGCATTTATAAATGATAAGTAGGCCGAACCAGTGACACTTATGACAAGCACATGGAGTTTACTCTTGTCAATGTTTTGTCATAAATCATATCAGTGCAGATAATCTTTAGACCTGAGATAGCACAGTTATCTTGTATATAGGTAGTTTGAGTTTGATACTGCTTTCATACTTGTACTGTGTATGGGTATATGGGCATGTGTTGGCTCCTACTAGTTATATATGGAGGTATGTATTGATCAAGATGGAATCTGTTCCTCTTAAGTAAATAGAGATAAAATCCTATGTTCATTTAATTGTTCTTGATGTTTCAAGTTCCTGGCCAGGATAGATAGATTTATTCAGAAAAGAGTTTCTGATGAGAAAATCTTTTAATCAAGAACTGGAATTAAAAGAGAACATAATATTCATAGCAAATGGAGTTTGACATAAACCATGACTCAAATTGAGTTGGGATTTTGTAACAGAGAGATTCTAGTGCATGGTAACATATGATTATAGGTTCATTTATGGTAAACCTTATTACTAATTGGGTGGCCATGGCATGCTATGCTAGGTGTTAACCATGGTCAATGAGGTTCATAAAATGATTTAGAGAAATCATTTATGGTAAGAAAGAGTTCTGATGATATTAAGAGTTGATATCATGTCTCATTGCCAATTAGTGATGAGCCTAGTAAGTCACACACATACACAAGTTATCACCTAATTAAATATGATTTAATTAATTAATTAAAGAGTTTAATTGATTAATTAAATAGGTTTGGTTTGCAATTAGTTTGCAAAGTCCCTAGCATGACTTGAAACCAAATCTAGATTATTGGATGTATAATATAAGTTAAATTTATATTTAAAGTGTTTAAATATGAATTTAATTAATGAGAAATTAATTAATAAAGATTAATTAATTTATTTATATTTGATATAAATTAATTAGAAGAAGAAAAATAATTATTTTGGGTTGAGAACTCAAAATTAAGACACAGGGGCATTTTGGTCATTTTTGCAGTGTGACATGTGGCACCATGAGATGGTGACACATGGCATAACACATAAGCTTGCCAAATGCTTTTTAATCATGTAAGATGATTAAAATCAAGATTACATATAGGTTTGACACTTGGCACAATGTGATTGGGTCACTTAAACCTAGAGCTAATCAAAGGGTGACATGTGGCAAGGGTTTAATGTGTTAACCTAGCTATTTAAGTGTTGTTATGAGAAAATAAAACACAACCAGCAGCCACACTCCTTGGTCACACCATTTTTCAGCCCTCCCTCTATTCTTCTTCATCTCTCATCAATTCAAAGAGATTAGCCATCAATCTCTTGAATTAAGAACACTAGAAATTGTTTCTAGTGTCCTGTTTACATCTCTAATCTCTTAAAAGGCAGAACTTGAATTTTTAATTAATAGAAAAGGCTTTAGAAGCTGTTCAAGGGCTGCCATAGGTGTTCTTGGTGTGGATAAGCTAGAGGGACAACATCTGGTGTCCTGAAGACGAATCTCAAAGGCGCAGACACGCTGCAGTGCATCAAGAGGTTAGTGTAATCGTTCTTGATTTAATCTAGGGTTCTAAAATTAATCTGATTAATTTTAAAATCTTAAATGGCAAATACAGATCCAAAAACATATTAAAAGAGTTTTAATATGTTGTTTATCATTGAAATCAAATAGATAAAAATAAATCTTGCATGATGCATGTGACCCTAGGTGAAAATTTTTGAATTCAATGGTATAAACTTGTGTTTTTCATGCCTGCCTTCAATTGGTATCAGAGCCACTATATTTGCCATTTAGATTGATGTTTATATGATTTAATTGTGTGTTTGATCATGAGATCAAGAGTTTATTGCTGGTTGCAAAGTCAAAGTGGCGGCACAAATGGTGAACACCATGGTGTGCATGGTTGATGCATCACAATGGTGTGCAAAGGTAAATGGATGGTGAATGTGCAATTGTTGTATGATTTAAGATCCATTTTATATCTAATTAAATTGTTTAATTAGAATTTTTATCACACAATTAAATTATGATTCAAATCAGAATTTTAAAAATTGTTTGAATGTGATTCAAATCTGAATTTTAAAAGTTGTTTGAATGTGATTCAAATCTGAATTTTTAAAGTTGTTTGAATCATATTTAAATCTGATTTTTAAAAATTGATTGAATAAAATTCAGATCTGATTTTTTAAAAAATATTTGAATGTGATTCAAATCTGATTTTTTAAAAAATGTTTGAATGTGATTCAAATCTGAATTTTTAAAGTTGTTTGAATATGATTCAAATCTGAATTTTTAAATTTGTTTGAATGAGATTCAAATCTGAATTTTTAAATTTATTTGAATCATATTCAAATCTGAATTTTTAAGTTGAATATGAGATATTCAATTTAATTTAAGTATGTATGTTTTATTTAATTGTTAAATAGTGATATGCATGATGGATGATCATGGACTATAAAAGACCAATGTGATTGGATTTATTTCTTTTATGTTTCTTTGGGATTGTAAATTAATTAATTTATTTTAATTTATTTTGGGCATGTATTATTAAGTTTGTAATAATTTTTGGGTTGTAATTTCATTTATTTAAGTTCTTGTAAATTCGCCTTGGTATGCCAAGGATTACTATGTAATATTGGATTGCAAGAAGTTCAAGGAGGTCAAGAGCATTGGTGGGACCAGGGGGAGGAATTCAAGATCAAGTGTTGATTAGGTACTCCTTCAGCAACTCTTAGAAAATGAAAGAATGAAATGCACCTAGGAATGCCCTGATTCAATTCTTGGTGGCTCAGAATTGAATCCCTTAGAAAGTCCATGATCATACCATATTTACTGCTTATCCATGAATGCATGAGATGTATGGGAATGTATGCAATTATATGATATATGCATGCTAAATGGATAATGTGCAAAGTGAGACCTTAATAGTAAATAGAATGACCATAAAATCTTCCAAACAAATGATTAAGTTGGAAATGCTATAATTAAAGTAATTATAACATAGGCCCTCCATTGGGGCAATTATTTTAAGAAATTTTAAATAGTTGCATGAGATGCAATTAATTTAAGAGATTTTCTTAAGAATAATTGTTAAGCATGAGATGTTGTAAATATGTAAATGGTTTAGTGGCCAATATTGGATGTACTTGAGGACATTAAAATTATTTACATAATTACTGGCTCAATGGGATCAACTTAACTAATGCAAGATAAGTCAATAATGGATGTACTTGAGATTTTGAGCATTAGGGGCTAGGTAAAGGATTGAACCTCACATGAGATGTGATGGGCAATGAGTTACTCACTTATAGTTTATTGTAATTCCAATAATGGATGTACCTGTGGATGATCAATAGAATTATAAGAATTCAATCACCCACTAGAAATCCATCCAACTAGGATTTCCGTTTTCTACTTTGGAAGTGTAGGATTCGCTAAGTTAGTGGGAGGACCAATTTGATTAAAAGACCATAATCATTTTGGTTAATTACATGAAACATTTACTAATTAATCTGGTTATTTTCTGCAGTTAATTTTCTGATAAAAATGATCACAAAACAACCACCACCATCCAATATCCTTGCAAGCATACTTGATCACAATAGGTTGACAGGACCTAATCATGATTGGCTAAGAAATTTGAAACTTGTCTGAACCTTGAACATATAGGATATGTTCTAGATTCAAATGTTCCTGGTCCCTTACCTCCAGAGGCCACACAAGAAGAACATGAAACTTTGGACAAGTGGAAGGAGCATGATATGAGAGCTAAGTGTTACATGCTTGCTTCCATGAGTAATGAGTTACAGAAGCAACATGAGAACATGCAGAGTGCGAGTGAGATCCTCCTTCACCTACAAGAGTTATATGGTGAACACAGCAGGAATGCTAGGTATGAGATATCTAGACAGCTATTCCGTATGAGGATGTCTAAGGGACAGAATGTTGGGGATCATGTCCACAAGATGATTCGGATGATTGAGCAGTTGGAACATCTTGACTTCAACATGGATTTCCAACTACAGATGGATTTGATCCTTCAGTCCCTTCCTGGGTCTTTTGGGAAATTTTGTGACAAATTTCCATATGACTCAACAGGAATGCACCTTAGCTAGTTTACTCAACATGCTGGTTATTGCCCAAAAGAATATGCCAGGCAATAAAGGAAAAGAGGTAGCTTTGGTTGCATCTTCCTCTGCTGGAAAGTCCAACAAGAAGAAGGGCAATAAGAAAAAGAAACCTCAGATTCCTGGTCCTTCTAAGAAAATAGCTAAACAGAAAAGGAAGACTAAAGCTGATGAAGGCAAAGGAAAGTGTTTCCAATGCCAACAGGAAAGTGTTTCCATTGCCAATAAGAAAGTGTTTCCATTACCAGTACGAAAGTGTTTCCACTGCCCAGAGTATAACAATCTAAACGAATACAATGCCATGGTGAAAACCAACTCAAGTTCAAAATATATTTGGCACTTAAGGTTATGTCATGTTGCAGAAGATAGGATTGCAAAATTGGAGAAAATGGGGATTCTATCCTCATTGGGCTCTAAGCCTACTCCAACTTGTGAATCTTGCCTTCAGGGTAAAATGACTAGATCACCCTTTGTTGGACAAGGGCTAAGAGCTGAAAATATTTTGGAGCTAATACATAGTGATGTATGTGGTCCATTTAAAGAAATGGCTACAGGGGGTTTTCATTATTTTATTACCTTTACTGATGATAAATCAAGGTTTGGGTATTTGTATTTGATGAAATACAAACATGAATCTTTTGAAAAGTTCAAAGAATTTAAATCTGAAGTAGAAAATCAAACAGGAAAGAATATTAAAGCTCTTCGATCAGATCATGGAGGTGAATATTTGAGTACTGAATTTGATGAATACTTGAGAGAGCATGGCATTGTTTCTCAGCTGACTCCTCCAGGAACGCCACAGCTGAATGGTGTATCTGAAAGGAGAAATCGTACCCTATTGGATATGGTACGTAGTATGATGAGCTATACTGATATGTTAATCTTCTTTTGGGGATTTGCATTAGAATCAGCTTTGTATATTCTGAATAGGATTCCATCAAAATTAGTTTCTTCCACACCTTATGAGATATGGCATGGAAGAAAACCAAGTCTTAAGCATGTTAAGATTTGGGGTTGTCCAGCTTATATCAAAAAGCTGAACACTGATAAATTGGAGACCAGATCAGAAAAAGGTCGATTTGTTAGATATCCAAAAGATAGTTTTGGATATTATTTTGTTTGCCTACTTCACAAAAGGTTGTTATAAGTAGAGATGCCACATTTCTTGAACAACAGTTTGTTCAAGAAGGAGGCAAAGGAAGGCAAATAGAGTTAGAATTGGAGAATTCTGACCAACCAACAGATCAGATGGATATAGATCCATCTAGTCAACCAATACCCGTTGATGAAACATCTACAGTTGTTCCTCGTAGAACAACCAGGGTATCTCACCCACTAGTGAGATATGGTTTTCTTCATGAAGAAGAACAAGAGTTGTCTACTCATGAAGAAGTAGATCATGGAGATGATCCACTTACCTATGAAGAAGCTATATCATATATAGAATCTTCAAAATGGATTGATGCTATGAAATCCGAGATTGATTCCATGTATAAGAATCAAGTTTGGGATCTTGTTGACCCACCTGAAGGTATTATACCTATAGGGAACAAATGGGTTTTCAAGAAGAAAATTGGTTCGATGGAAAGGTAGAGACCTATAAGGCAAGGCTAGTAGTGAAAGGGTTTCCCCAAAGGCAAGGAATCGACTATGAGGAGACTTTCTCGCCTGTTGCCATGCTTAAATCAATTAGGATTTTATTAGCAATAGCTGCATACTATGATAATGAGATTTGGCAGATGGATGTCAAAATAGCTTTTCTCAATGGATACATTGAAGAAAACATTTTCATGGAACAACCTAGGGGATTTGAATCCCAAGATGGTTCCAAGGTATGCAAGCTAAAGCGATCCATTTATGGGTTGAAACAAGCTTCGAGGAGTTGGAACATCCGTTTTGATGAAGCCATTAAATCCTTTGGTTTTATCAAAAATGAGGATGAGCCATGTGTATAAAAGAAGGTTAGTGACAGTGCTATCACTTTTCTTGTCTTATATGTGGATGACATACTGTTGATGGGTAATGACACAGGTATGTTGACGACTATAAAGGTATGGTTGTCAAATACAATCTCCATGAAAGACTTAGGGGAGGCAACCTATATTCTTGGGATTTGCATCTATAGAGATAGAGCGAAAAGAATAATTGGTTTATCCCAAAGTCTATACTTTGAAAAGGTGTTAAAGAGGTTTAACATGCTTGATTCCAAGAGAGGATTGTTACCAGTGAGACATGGTATCCATCTTTCTAAAGAGATGTCTCCAAAGACACCTGAAGAAAGAGATAAGATGGCCAGGATTCCATATGCTTCGGCTATTGGAAGTTTAATGTATGCAATGTTGTGTACTAGGCCGGATATCGCATATGCTGTTAGTTTGACTAGCAGGTATCAATCCAATCCAGGTTTGGAACATCGATAGTCACAAGAATATTCTTAAGTACTTGAGAAGAACTAAGGATTTATTCTTGATTTATGGAGGTGGAGACTTGCAATTGGATGATTATACTGATTCTGATTTCCAATCAGATATTGATGATAGAAAGTCAACCTCTAGATATGTGTTCATTTGTAATGGAGGTGCGAAGTTGGAAGAGTTCCAAACAGAGCACGATTGCAGATTCCACTATAGAAGCCGAGTCTATTGTCGCATCGATGTCGCAAAGGAAGTCGTTGGAAAAGAAGTTCATGACAGAACTTACAAGAGTTCCTTCCATTGAGTCAAAGCGGTTCCACTACACCGTGACAACAATGGAGCATCATACAAAGCTAAGGAACTAAGGTCTCACCCAAAATCCAAACACATAGAAAGGCACTACCACATTATCGGACATATAGTTGGGCAAAGGCGATATAGCCATGCAGAAAATAACATCACCAAAAATTCAAATGATCCGCACTAAGCCTTTGTCACAAGCTCGCTTAAACCGACATCTTGAGAAGATGGGTCTAAGGTATTGTAATGAATGGCTCTAGTGCTAGTGGGAGATTGTTAGTAGTATGCCCTAGAGCATATCATTTAGTATGTATCTTGTATATATTTTTATTAATAAAAGGCATTTCCACTTTTCCGTTTACATAATATATTTATGTGTAATAGAAAAGGTCCAT
Source organism: Hevea brasiliensis (assembly GCF_030052815.1). Taxonomy (NCBI): domain Eukaryota; kingdom Viridiplantae; phylum Streptophyta; class Magnoliopsida; order Malpighiales; family Euphorbiaceae; genus Hevea; species Hevea brasiliensis. The sequence continues at coordinate 84,909,673 of NC_079504.1, read as the reverse complement.
TGATATTTTGTTAGAAATATTATTCTTAAGTTGTTAAGAATATGAGTGACAATATTTCTAGCACAAAGTATCATAAATAGGTTCACAATCGAGGATACTTCATAATAAGGACATGACTTATCCAGAAAGATTGTATTCATGTTTGTTCCCAAGTTATTTATATGAGATATAAATAAGATGGAATGGTGAGTCTCATGCCATATGACAAACATGATAGGCACTTATAAAGGACAGATAGATTTATTCAGAAAAGAGTTTCTGATGAGAAAATCTTTTTAATCAAGAACTGGAATTAAAAGAGAACATAATATTCATAGCAAATGGAGTTTGACATAAACCATGACTCCAGCTTGAGTTGTGATTTTGTAACAGAGAGATTCTAGTGCATGGTAACATATGATTATAGGTTCATTTAAGGTAAACCTTATTACTAATTGGGTGGCCATGGCATGCTATGCTAGGTGTTAACCATGGTCAATGAGGTTTATAAAATGATTTAGAGAAATCATTTATGGTAAGAAAGAGTTCTGATGATATTAAGAGTTGATATCATGTCTCATTGCCAATTAGTGATGAGCCTAGTAAGTCACACACATACACAAGTTATCACCTAATTAAATATGATTTAATTAATTAATTAAAGAGTTTAATTGATTAATTAAATAGGTTTGGTTTGCAATTAGTTTGCAAAGTCCCTAGCATGACTTGAAACCAAATCTAGATTATTGGATGTATAATATAAGTTAAATTTATATTTAAAGTGTTTAAATATGAATTTAATTAATGAGAAATTAATTAATAAAGATTAATTAATTTATTTATATTTGATATAAATTAATTAGAAGAAGAAAAATAATTATTTTGGGTTGAGAACTCAAAATTAAGACACAGGGGCATTTTGGTCATTTTTGCAGTGTGACACGTGGCACCATGAGATGGTGACACATGGCATAACACATAAGCTTGCCAAATGCTTTTTAATCATGTAAGATGATTAAAATCAAGATTACATATAGGTTTGACACTTGGCACAATGTGATTGGGTCACTTAAACCTAGAGCTAATTAAAGGGTGACATTTGGCAAGGGTTTAATGTGTTAACCTAGCTATTTAAGTGTTGTTATGAGAAAATAAAACACAACCAGCAGCCACACTCCTTGGTCACGCCATTTTGCAGCCCTCCCTCTATTCTTCTTCATCTCTCATCAATTCAAAGAGATTAGCCATCAATCTCTTGAATTAAGAACACTAGAAATTGTTTCTAGTGTCCTGTTTACATCTCTAATCTCTTAAAAGGCAGAACTTGAATTTCTAATTAATAGAAAAGGCTTTAGAAGCTGTTCAAGGGCTGCCATAGGTGTTCTTGGTGTGGATAAGCTAGAGGGACAACATCCGTGTCCTCAAGACGATCTCAAAGGCGCAGACACTGCAGGCATCAAGAGGTTAGTGTAATCGTTCTTGATTAAATCTAGGGTTCTAAAATTAATCTGATTAATTTTAAAATCTTAAATGGCAAATACAGATCCAAAAACATATTAAAAGAGTTTTAATATATTGTTTATCATTGAAATCAAATAGATAAAAATAAATCTTGCATGATGCATGTGACCCTAGTTGAAAATTTTTGAATTCAGTGGTATAAACTTGTGTTTTTCACGCTTCCGTTCCTTCAGAGATAACATGGACAGGAAATCTGTCCCTTCACCCACAACAGTAATCTCATTACCCTCAGAAGTTTTCAGAGAAATCCTCTTCAATTTGTAATCAATTATTGCCTGATGACGTGACAACCAGTCCATTCCCAAAATCACGTCAAACTTGTGGAAGGGTAATTCAATTAGGTCTGCTGAGAATTCATACCCCTGAATCCTCAATGGGCAACCTTTGTATACTTTATTCACTACCACACTGTGGCCTAGTGGATTTGTGACCAAAATGTCTTGATCACTCTCCTCTACTGGAACTCCCCTCTTTACGGGTAGTTTGATGCAGATGTATGAATGAGTGGATCTTGGATCCACCAATGCATGCACAGAAGTGTTGTAGAGAGAGAATGTACCCCTGATGATGTTCGGAGCATCTTGCTCCTCCTGAGCTCTGATGGCATAGGCCCTGGCAGGTACTCTGGCCTCTGGCCTCTCAGCTGACTCAGATGCAGGCCTCAGTGATGGACCAGCTGCTTCAGATTTTTCGGGCTTCCTACCCCTTTGTGGTGCAGGAGCAGGTCTATCAACTTTTGTTGGAGCAACTGTAGTAGTCCTCTTTGGACAATTCTTGATCTGATGTTCTGTAGATCCACACCGTAAGCATGCGCTAGTCACTCGCCAACAGTCCCCCTTGTGCCACTTCTGGCAGTATGGACAGGCAAAAGTTGCTAGGGCTGGTCCCCTAAACACCATCCCTGGAGAGCTGCCCACTGATGGTGTGGACTGGCCTCTCCTAGGTGTGAACTGTGGTCTGGGCCCCTGGGACTGGCTCTAACTTTGTAGTTGTCCTGAACCCTAAGCAGCAGGACCTTTACTCTTCTTACTCGGACTAGAGAATGAACTGGATTGTCCTGGACCCCTCTTCTGTTGTTTTTCCCTTTTAGTTTGCTCATTTATTCGGACCCTTTCTACTTTTGATGCAGCATCTACTAATTTGGCAAAATCTGTGATCTTCAATGCTGTTATCATGACTTTAATATTGTCATTGAGCCTTTCTTCGAACCTTCTGCACCTCTCTGCCTCTGTAGGGACTTTCTCCCTCCCATACCAGCTCAGTTTGATGAATTCTAGCTCATACTCTACCACTGATAGTTGTCTCTATCTCAGACAGATAAATTCTCTTCTTCTCTCTTCTAAATATACTTTACTGACATATTTCTTCCTGAACTCTGTGAGGAAGAATTCCCAGGTGATCCGTTCCGGTTGCACCTCACTGGTTACTGTGTCCCACCAGTGTTATGCATCATCCTGAAGTAGGGACACAGCACCTGTAACACCCTCCTTGTAGCAACTTCGTATGTTCTACTGTTTCGGTGACCAGTGTCGGTCTGGACAGTTAGAACGTCCGAAAAAATATTTAAACTAAAGTGAGGAATCATAATTAACTCAAATATTAATAAGAAAAATTTAGGAAAAATTTTAGAAATAAAATACAACTAAGTTAAATGAGCCGGTGCCCTAGCGATGGGTAACCTAGTGAGAAGTTGCGGTTCTTGCAACTAGGAGCCCTAGTTGGGACTCTAGAGAAGGGTTATTGAGAATATTATGGCATTAGAATGCCAAGGAAATGCTTAGAAAAATTTTTCAATCGGTACAGACAATTTTGGCCCGTTAAGCCAAACGGAGGGCATTTTGGTCATTTCGTCTTCAGAGATGATTTTTGGCCAACTTGTCCAGTTAAATAAATAATTTATAAAACATAAAATATGATTAAATGTTGTTTAAAATTTAATTGAAATTAATTAGACAAGAAATGGAAAGAAAAGGAAAGAAAATGGCATTATGACATCATAGTGATGTCATTAAAGTTTTCCCAACCTATCCCATACGGACACATAGCATAACTTTATTTAAAATAGACTTAATAGGCTGAAAATTGAAGAAAAATCAGAATTCTCTCCCTTCTTCTTTTTCTTGCTGTAAACCACTCCTCCATGGCCACCATGAACAAGCTTTCAAAGCTTGATTTTCCCTAGCTTCCACACCATAAAACCCTAACCTAGCAACACAAAAAATTGTTCTATCATCTTGGTGAGTCTTTTGGGGGCAAAAAGAATTAAAAAGAAAGAGTTCTTACAAGCTTTGGATTAGCTCCCTAAGAGGTTAGTGACTTAAACTTATGTTTCTCTTCAAATTTATGTTGAATAAGTATAATTGAGTGCAAAATTGCAAAGAAATTTGCTAAATATCTTGTGTATGTCCATCCCAAAATTTTGTGCAGCCTTGAACCTAGTAGAGTTTTGGAGATTTCTTAGAGTTAAATTGTAATTTGGCTGCCTTTAACATTAATACAATACTTAGGACAATGGAAGGTATGTAAATGCATGAATGGTAATGTGTGAGTTAGGGTTTGAGGTGGAAAATGAGAACTTGACCATGTGATGATGAAAATAGGTTTTAATGGTCAATTGGTGGCCATTTAGTTCTGTTAAAATAAAAAATGAAGTGTGTTGAGTGATGGGATTTGGGTTTGGTGTGGCTGCCCTAGGTGACCTGCAAAATTGGACATGAGTCCAGCAGATTTGGGCAGCCATAACTTAAATTGTAGAGGTTCAATTGGTGCAAGGCCAATAGGATATGAAATTAGACACATAATGGCACAACTTTGGTGAAGAAACCATGCCCATAAAACCAAACCAAGTGGACCAAAAGCTTGCCCCAATCAAGGTGACCTGCAGTCTGCCTGGGCAAAATGACCAAATGAACAGTATTTGGTCATTTGGCCATAAATCAGTGTAGAAAGGTCCAATTGACCTGAAATTTTACCAGCAATAAGCTGAGATATAGACCAACAACTTTCATGAAGAAACATAACCCAAATTATGACCATAACATATTCAAAGGGTGAGTTGCAACACTGCTCATTACATCAGAGATATGGTCACCCGTAAATTCGACAAAATTTCAATCCAGCCAGTTGTGGTTTTTGAACCATAACTTGAGATAAAAAACTCCAAATGGAGTGATTCAAAAAAGGAAATGCAACTAGACAAAATAAGGAACAACTTTCATGTTGATCAGTTTGCCAAATTCCCACCGCAAAATTGACAAATAGAACAGTAAAGACAAAACATAAAAACTGAAAATTCTGCCCAACTAACATTAAGCTTAGAAATGGTATTGGCAACTAATACCAACAAATTTTGAATGCAAAATGTGGTATTTTGATGATATTAGAACCAATGTACCTATTGCCTACGCAAAAGTCAACATTTTTGTTGATCAATGAATGGAATATTAACACTAAAACTTAAATTCCAAAAATTATGAAACTTAAAAGTGTAAAATGCCCTAGTATACCTAGCAAGACTGATTTGGATAGCTTGGCATGCCAATAGGGTTCTGTTAGCAGTACTGCATATGGCTTCATGCCATTTTGTGTTTCATGGCTTCTCATGCCATTCTGTGACATAATAGCCTTTGGCTATGTTATTTGAGTTGATATACTTGGGCTTTAACCCTGACAATTATTACAGCTTATTAGCTGTTCTGTTGCACATCGGGAGACACAATGTGACCGATGGTGTGATGGTCCGAGGTACTTACTACCCAGTGCCAGTTTACCTGTTTATCCAGTCCAGTCAACTAGTATGGGTTATTCAAGCAATGATAATAAACCTTACCAAATTTTAATCGAATAATAATACAAATAATATCAGAAGTTAAGTCTACGAAAAAATGTAAACACACATTCTACACATTCGTTTTATTTTATTTTATTTTATTTTATATTATTTTATATTGTCACCACTAACCAGAATTGCTTAGCGCGTCGCTTTTACCATGCGCAAGTACTGGAGACCTAGCTAGTGAGCCCATCAGACATTAGACCGGGTGAGCCTTCAGATTTGCATCCGGAGTCCCGAGTCACCTCACATCTGCAGTGCATATGGTAGGACATAGGATTTTGGAAGCATTTTTTATTTTGGCATTTTCTATTAGTTTGGATTGTAACAATAAACTCTTGTAATTATGTATTAATGTAAATATATGAAATTTCATATCATTGAAATTTTCTGCATAATGTATGTTGATAAATGAAATATTGAGAAATATTTATGAATATGCTTCAAGTGATGAAGTGAATAGAAAAGTTTTGAAAATAGTGTTGTGATTTGAGATTGAGATTTTGAGACTGATTTGAAATGTGTATAATGGAGTTTGGGATTGGAAATTATATTAGAAGTGTTTTTAAACAGGTTCAGAAGAACTGTTTTTCCAATTACAGCCGGCACTCTGCCGGATTTTCTATAAAATTTGCGAAAAAATTCAAATTTATCAAAATTGTAAAAAAATGAATTAAGAAGGGATAAATTGTAAATAGAAACATAAATTGGTGCTCCGGCACACTGAGTGGCATAACTTGCTCGGCTACACTGTAGATGGGTAAGGGGTGTCACATTTAGTGGTATCAGAGCATCGGTTTAGGCATTTCTGGGCCTAGATAGAGTGCATACCATTGCATTGCATTTGTAAGTATTGAGGTGACACTGATGTAGATCTGTTTGTTTTCTTATTTTGAATAGGATATGGATCCTGCTTCGCAAAGTGCAGTTGAAGAAGAGGTGGAGAGTCGTGCTCCACCTGTGGTCAATCTGGGGCAGGGGAGAACCTGCTCCACTAGTAGCTGAGGTACCTGCCCACCCTCAGTTTGCTCTATTTCAGCAAATGACTGAATTCTACCGGCAAATGATGGGGGCAATTCCACCACCACAACCACAGCCATAACCTCCACCAGTACCACAGAAATCTCATTTGGAGAAATTGCGAAAACATGGGGTTCTGGATTTCTTTGGGAAGAGGGAGAATGATCCCATGGCTGCAGAAAACTAGTTGGATAGAACCATCAGAGTGCTGAAACAACTAAACTACACCCCTGAGCAGAACCTGGTGGGTGTTGTGTCCCTACTTCAGGATGATGCATATCAGTGGTGGGACACAATAACCAGTGAGGTGCCACCTGAACGGATCACCTAGGAATTCTTCCTCGCAAAATTCAGGAAGAAATATGTGAGCAAAGTGTATCTAGAAGAGCGCAGAAGAGAATTTATCAGTCTGAGATAGAGACAATTATCAGTGGTTGAGTATGAGCGTGAGTTTGTTAGACTTAGCCGATATGGGAGGGAGATAGTCCCTACAGAGGCAGAGAGGTGCAGACGGTTTGAAGAAGGGCTCAATGATAACATCAAAGTCATGATCATAGCACTAGCGATTACTGATTTTGCTAAATTAGTTGATGCTGCATCAAAAGTGGAAAAGGTCAGAATCAATGAACAAAATAGAAGGGAAAGACAGTAAAAGAGGGGCCTCGGTCAATCCAGTGCATTTTCTGCTCGCAGTAAGAAGAGTAAGGATCCTCCTGCTCAGAGTTTAGGACCACCACAGGGTCAGGGTCAGTCTCAGGGGCCTAGACCACAATTCACACCTAGGAGAGGCCAGTCCACACCATCAGTGGGCAGCTCTCTAGGGACGGTGTTTAGGGGACTAGCCCGTGCATCTTCTACTTGTCAGTACTGTCAGAAGTGGCATAAGCGGGAATGGTGGCGAGTGATTGGTGCATGCTTACGGTGTGGATCGACAGAGCACCAGATCAAGAATTGTCCGAAGAAAACTACTACTGTTGCTCCAACACAAACTGACAGACCTGCTTCTGCACCATAAAGGGGTAGGAAGCCCGATAAACCTGAGGCAGCTGGTCCATCACTGAGGCCTGCAACCGAGTCAGCTGAGAGGCCAAACACTAGGATACCTGCTAGGGCCTATGCCATCAGAGCTCAGGAGGAGCAAGATGCCTCAGATGTCATCAGGGGTACGTTTTCCCTCTACAACACTTCTGTGCATGCATTGGTGGATCCAGGGTCCACTCATTCCTACATTTGCATCAAACTACCCATAGAGAGGGGAGTTCCAGTAGAGGAGAGTGATCAAAACATTCTGGTCACAAATCCACTAGGCCACAGTGTGGTAGTGAATAAGGTGTATAAAGGTTGCCCGTTGAGGATTCAGGGGTATGAATTCTCGGTAGTGCTAATTGAATTTCCCTTCCATGAGTTTGACGTGATTTTGGGAGTAGACTAGTTGTCACGTCATCGGTAATAGTTGATTGCAAATTGAAGAGGATTTCTCTAAAAACTTCTGAGGGTAATGAGATTATTGTTGTGGGTGAAAGGACAGATTTCCTATCCAATGTTATCTCAGCCATAGTTGCAAGAAGATTGATGAGAAAAGGCTGTGAAGCTTACCTAGCACATGTGGTTGATACTAGGCAGGCTAAGCCAAACCTGTGTGATATACCCACAGTGAGAGGCTTCCCAGATGTGTTTCCTGAAGAGTTGCCTGGTTTACCACTAGAAAGGGAAGTCGAGTTTGCTATTGAGGTAATGCAGGGTACAACACCCATTTCTATTATTCTTTATAGGATGGCACCCACTGAATTGAAGGAGTTGAAAACTCAGTTGCAAGAGTTGCTTGATAAGGGGTTCATACGCCCTAGTGTGTCACCATGGGGAGCTCCAGTGCTATTTGTGAAGAAGAAGGATGGAACCTTGAGATTGTGTATTGATTACTGGCAGTTGAATAAAGTAACTATGAAGAATAAATATCCATTGCCCAGAATTGACGATCTGTTTGATCAGTTGAAGGGAGCTGGTGTATTTTCAAAAATTGATCTCAGATCAGGGTATCATCAGTTGAGGGTAAAGGATGCAGATATGTAAAAAACTGCATTCAGAACCCGGTATGGGCACCATGAATTTCTAGTGATGCCGTTTGGGTTAACAAATGCACCAGCAGCATTTATGGACCTTATGAACCATATCTTCCATCCATACTTAGATCGGTTTGTAGTGGTCTTTATTGATGATATTCTGGTGTATTCCAAGACCAGGGAAGAACATGATGAACATTTGAGGATTATTCTACAAACCCTGTGAGAAAAGAAGCTGTATGCAAACTGTCCAAGTGTTACTTCTAGATGAGTGAGATCTCTTTCCTTGGACACATAGTATCAGCAGAGGGGATTAGAGTAAATCCCAAAAAGATAGAAGCAGTGATGGAATGGAAGCCTCCCAGAAATACAACTGAGGTCAGAAGTTTCTTGGGGCTAGCTGGGTATTACAAAAGATTTGTAAAGGGGTTCTCTCTTATAGCTGCTCTAATGACCAAGTTGTTGCACAAGAATGTAAAATTTGGCTGGAACGACAAGTACCAAACCAGTTTTGAGAGGCTGAAGGCTATGTTAACAGAAGCACTAGTGTTAACACAGCCAGTATCGAGGAAAGACTTTGTGGTCTATAGTGATGCCTCACATAATGGGCTAGGGTGTGTATTGATGCAAGAGGGGAAAGTGGTTGCCTATGCTTCCAGGCAATTAAGGCCACATGAACAGAACTACCCTACTCATGACCTGCAGTTAGCAGCAATTATCTTCGCACTGAAGATATGGAGACATTATTTATATGGTGAAAAATGCTACATCTATACAGATCACAAGAGTTTAAAATATTTGCCAACCTAGAAGGAGCTCAATCTTAGATAGAGGCGATGGATTGAGTTCCTAAAGGACTATGATTGTGTAATAGATTATCATCCTGGGAAGGCAAATGTAGTTGCTAATGCCTTAAGCAGAAAGTCCATCATAGCTCTAAGATCACTAAATGCCTATCTGTCCTTGGCTCAAGATGGAGCTATTTTAGCTGAGTTGCAAGTGAGACCAACCTCACAAAGAGATACAAGATGGGCAAGGTATGATGAAAACTTATGGCCATTGTGGGTAAAATTCTTGAGGGAAAGGAAACTGAATATGAGGTGAAAGCAGATGGGTATCTGTACTACAGAGGAAGAGTGTGTGTACCAGATGATGGGGAACTGAAGACTAATATTCTGAAAGAAGCACACACTAGTGTTTATGCTATGCACCCGGGAAGCACGAAAATGTATAATGATTTGAAGCCTCATTATTGGTGGCCTGGTATGAAGAGGGATATAGCTGACTATGTGACTAAGTGTTTGACATGTCAGCAAGTTAAAGCAGAACATCAAGTTCCATCAGGATTGCTACAGCCTATAAGCATACCTGAATGGAAATGGGACCGGGTCACTATGGATTTTGTTAGTGGTCTACCTCTCACCTAAAAGAAACATGATGCAGTATGGGTGATAGTGGATAGATTGACGAAGTCAGCACATTTTCTGCCAGTTAAGACTAACTACTCACTGGAGAAGCTAGCAGAATTGTATATCAGTGAGATAGTTAGACTGCATGAAATTCCACTTTCCATCATATCTGATCGAGAACCAAGGTTTACATTGAGATTCTGGAAAATGTTGCAAGAAGCCTTGGGCACACAACTCCGTTTTAGCATGGCTTTTCATCCCCAGGCGGATAGATAGTCAGAATGAGTAATCCAGGTAAACTTAAGAACTAATTGAATTTTTGCAATTAAATAATTGAAATGATAGTAACAATGTGAATTATGTGATAGATCCTGGAAGATATGCTAAGGAGTTGTGTCATTGAGTTTGAGGGGAGCTGGGATAGATACCTCCCAGTAGCAGAATTCGCATACAACAATAGCTACCAAGCTAGCATCCAAATAACCCCGTATGAAGCATTGTACGGGAGGAAATGTAGAACCCCAGTGCGTTGGACTGAATTGGGCGAAGATAAGCTAGTAGGACTAGACCTGGTGAAACAGACTGAGGAGAAAGTAAAGATAATCAAAGCAAACCTGAAGGTTACCTCAGATAGACAGAAATCTTATGCTGACTTGAAGAGAAAAGAGATAGAGTATGCAGTTGGCGATAAAGTGTTTTTCAAAGTCTCACCATGGAAGAAAATACTGAGGTTTGGTAGGAAGGGTAAGTTAAGCCCTAGGTTCATTAGCCCATATGAAGTCATTGAACGTGTGGGACCAAAGGGCTCATCGGCTAGCTTTACCACCGTAATCGGATAAAATTCATAATGTATTCCATGTTTCTATCTTTGAGAAGATATCGCCGCCCTTCACATGTCATTTCCATGGAAGAGATTGAAATCCAACCAGACTTGATATATACAGAAGAACCTATACAGATCCTAGCTCGGGAAGTGAAGAAACTGAGGAATAAACAAATTCCACTGGTGAAAGTGCTTTGGAGGCACCACAACACTGAAGAGGCAACTTGGGAAAGTGAAGAGACGATGAGGCAACAGTTCCCTCAACTGTTTGCATCAGGTAAATTTCGAGGATGAAATTTTTATTAGAGGGGAAGAGTTGTAACACCCTCCTTGTAGCAACTCCGTACGTTCAACTGTTCCGGTGACTAGTGTCGGTCCGGACAGTTAGAACTTCCGAAAAAATATTTAAACTAAAGTGAGGAACCATAATTAACTCAAATACTAATAAGAAAAATTTAGAAAAAATTTTAGAAATAAAATACAATAAAGTTAAATGAGCCGGTGCCCTAGCGATGGGTAACCTAGTGAGAAGTTGCGGTTCTCGCAACTAGGAGCCCTAGACCCGGGGGAAAAATTATAAAATAATTATTGGAATGCCAGAGAAGGTTTATTGAGAATCTTATGGCATTAAAATGCCAAGGAAATGCTTAGCAAAATTTTTCAATCAGTACAGACAATTTTAGCCCGTTAAGCCAAACGGAGGGCATTTTTGTCATTTCATCTTCAGAGATGACTTTTGGCCAACTTGTCCAGTTAAATAAATAATTTATAAAACATAAAATATGATTAAATGTTGTTAAAAATTTAATTGAAATTAATTAGACAAGAAATGGAAAGAAAAGGAAAGAAAATGGCATATGACATCATAGTGATGTCATTAAAGTTTTCCCAACCTATCCTGTAACACCCCTCACCCGACTACAGTATAGCCGAGCAAAGTGTGCTACATTCGGTGCCGGAGCACCCTATCTTATCTTACTTTATTCCTTTCATATTTTGATCTCGATATATTTTAATATTAATAAATTTTTCGACGGAGAAACCAGCGGAGTTTCCCCTATTTTATTACCAGTTGACGTATTTTACTATTTACCTATTTGAAAGTTTCAATAATATTTTACAAATAAAATCTCATCAATTATTTCATAACCATCTCATAATTCACATCTCATTCATATATCTCAATTTCATATTCATTTCCATGCATTATCTATATATTTCAAATCTGTCTTCGAATCCATACAATCTCATTCATGCTCAAATCACATAAGTAAAATTTTCAAATTTCTTTAATTTACATAATTTCATAATTTACGTGATATATAAATTAATTACATATGAAAAAGCTAATTAATTAATTTACATCGCATTCCTATTAATTACCTGTTCATAATATACATTATAATAAAATATCTAAGCATTTTATACAAAATACAAAATATGATCTATATGGGACCTATCTACATGCATTGCTGAGGAGGTGACAACCTTGAATACTTCAGACACTTCTGCAGATTAGAACTCCAAAATCTCTGTTTAATATCTTTATCTGCGCTTTACCTTCAGTACCTGCGCGAGGAAACAATTCCATCGCGCTAAGCATTGCTGCTTAGTGGTGCTATAATATAACAAGGAAATAATATACAAATAAAGAAAGAACGAAGCATAATTTGAATATTTAAGAATCAATTTAATTTAAAACAATGTATCTAATATTAATTATTTTTTTTGTTCTAATTTGTTTCGCTTTGGAAGCGTTTAATTCCTAAATTCATAGTGATAATGTGCAATATACAGAATTAATAAAAATACTCAGTTTATATTCATATGGCAATAGAAGGTACTTCTAAATTATTTAGTTAAGTTATACCTATTTTTGCAACTCTTTTATCATTTTACTTAACAATTTTTATGTGGTTTGGATCATTTCATAATTATAACTAATTCTTTTGAAGTCTTATTAACTCATTTATTTGATTTCTAATATTTTTAATTACTAATAGTCTTAATTTATTTCAATAAATTACACTGCCCAAGTAACCTATGACAAGCTGACTAAATCGATAACGGTCGTTGGCACCGACACCGCGTGCCTCGGCCGTCATACTATGGGACGCAGAACGTCAACCATGTATGCAGTCAGTATAGCTAAAAAGCCATGATAACACATAGTGGGGCATAAAAGCCATGAATGTTGGCATAAAGCCATGAATGCGGGCGTATAGCCATGAATACGGGCACAAAGTCATGAATACAGGCATAAAGCCTTTCGCAGTACTGCTAAAACAATACCCTATTGGCATGCCAAACTATCCAATCTGACACACATGTCTAGGTAATACAAGGGCACCTAATATCATTAAATATTAATATATTGTATTTTATGACTTTTTTATTTCATGATAAATTTCAATTATAATTCATACATTCATTTGATCATTTATATGATCACAATTCACATCAATTATCCTTTTATACCATTTTACTCAAAATACTCCTCCTCTCTACAATAATGAGAACTAATGTCTCATTTATACATTAATATGGTTTATTTATTTATTCATTATGTTATTCATATTGATCACAATTCTAAACAATGGTTCACATGTACCATTGTATTCAAAACATTTTTTTCCTTTCTCATTTATACATTCAAGAATCTACTTATGTAATTACAAATTTTATATTTCAAGTTGAGTTACTAATATTTTATGAATTCCATTTGTGATGGGCATATAAGCCCTAACTAATTATTCACATCAATTTGGTGACTTATTTTTCATTTTTCAAGTAATCCATAAATATTTCATGGATTTCAAATTTATGGCCTTAATTTCTTTTTAACAATTTTGACTAGGATGCATAGTCCACATTTGTCATACAATTCTAAGCATTTAAGCTTAGAATTGGTTCTAGGTCTTCATCTTAATTTACTAATCATTTTGATTACTATTCACCTTACTAGTCAACCCAAAATGTTGACCTTTTTATACTTAATGGATATATTAATTCTAATTACACCAAGATCCCACATTTTTAGTTTTACATTTGCTAGTATTAATTGCCAATTGCAATTAAGTCCCCTAGATGCATTTATAATTTCAAAATTTGAATTTTCAAGTTTTTGTGTCACTATTCACCTTATTGGTCAACAAAAATGTTGACTTTTGGATAGAAAATAGGTACATTGGTTTTAACACACCCAACATACCACATTTTGCATTGAAAACTTGTTGGCATTAAGCATTAATACCATTTATAAACTTAAACCAAGGGAAGTAGAATTTTTCAGTTTTTGTACCTAAACTTCACTGTTCCATTAATGACTGTTACAGTGGGAATTTGAAGAAATGCTAAACATGAAATTTGTTCCTTATTTTGTCTAGTTAAATTTCCTTTTTTGAATCACTCCATTTGGAGTTTTGTAGCTCAAGATATGGTCTAAAAACCACAGTTGGCCGGATTTCAAATCTGCAGAATTTACCAAATCTATAGTACCATGAACAGTGACTGTGACTGCCATTTGAGTTAGGTTATGATCATAATTTGGGGTAGGTTACTTCATGAAAGTTGTTTGTCTAGGTCTTAACTTGTTGCTGTAAAACTTTCAGGTCAATTGACCATTTCTACAGTGAGTTATGGCCAAATGAACAGTTACTGTTCATTTGGTCATTTCTGCAGGTGCTGGTTGCAGGGTATCCGGATTGGAGCCAACTTTTGGTCCACTTGCTTTGGTCTTTTGGGCATGGTTTCTTCAGCAAAAATGTGCCATTATAAGCCTAGTTTCATTTCCAATTGGCCAAACACCAATTGAACCTACACAGCCAAAGTTATGGCTGTCTAAGTGGGATGAAATCTCAGCCACCATGCTACACTCTCTAGGCAGTATACTCATTCACTTTGCCATGCTATATTTCAGTCCCAATTATGGTCAAATTTCCTCAAATGGTCACTAATTGACCACTACAATGTTCTTTAACAATTTCATAAGCCAAGTCCAATTTTTCACTCCTAAACCCTAGCTCAAATTCAAGGGTTACACCAATTACCTTAGTTAGCATACCAATTCATTATACTTGTGTATATGTACCTTAAACATCATTTCTAGTCCACTCTAAGTCCAACAAAACACTCATTCCTATTCCTTCAATAGGGCTGCCGAAATTCATGGTAGGCATACACTCAAATTTGGTTCATTTAATTCAAAAATTCATATTGATTTCAAGTCTCTAACATAGAAAATAAGGGTTTTAAGTAGATAGGTGCACTAACCTCTTGTAGGGCAGAATTTTCCAAGCTTAAATTTCACTTTCCTTCCTTTTTTAGGCTGCCAAACACTTCCCCAAGATGAGTGGACAAGTTTTAATGAAGGTGACTTAGGGTTTAGTAGTGGAATTTCATGGGAAATGGAAGTAATTAAAGGAAACTTTCATGGAGGGTTATGGAAAAGGGGAGGTCACGTTTTGGCTGAAGAAGAAGAAGAAGATGACCAGAATTTTTGGTCTCCTTTGGTCTCTTTTATTAGTTAATTAAAGGATTGTTTAATTGTGATTGGAGGAAGCTTTTTAAATGACATCACAATATGTCATATTTGGCATTTTATTGCATTTTCTTTTCTTTTCTTTTCTACTAACTTTCAATTAATTTTTCATCAATATTAATTCATATTTTATGTCATAATAATTATTTACTCAACTGGACAAGTCGGCCAAAAATCGTCTCTGAAGGCGAAATGACCAAAATGCCCTCCGTTTGGCTTAACGGGTCAAAATTATCTGTACCGATTGTAAAATTTTTCTAAATATTTTCTTGGCATTCTAATGCCATAGGAACCTCAATGACCCTTCTCTGGAGTCCCAAAAATTATTTTATGAATTTTCCCGGTCTAGGGCTCCTCGTTGCGAGAACCGCAACTTCCCTCTGGGTTACCCATCGCTTGGGCACCGGCTCATTTGACTTGGTTGTATTTTATTTCTAAAATTTTTCCTAAATTTTTCTTATTAATATTTGAGTTAATTTTGGTTCTTGACTTTAGTTTAAATATTTTTCCGAACGTTCTAGCTGTCCGGACCGACACCGGTCACCGGAATAGTAGAATGTACGGAGTTGCTACTGGGAGGGTGTTACATATCCCATATGGACACATGGCATAACTTTATTTAAAATAGACTTAATGGGCTGAAAATTGAAGAAAAATCAGAATTATCTCCTTCTTTTCCTTGCCATAAACCACTCCTCCATGGCCACTATGAACAAAGTTTCAAAGCTTGATTTTCCCTAGCTTCCACACCATAAAACCCTAACCTAGCAACACAAAAAATTGTTCTATCATCTTGGTGAGTCTTTTAGGGGCAAAAAGAATTAAAAAGAAAGAGTTCTTACAAGCTTTGGATTAGCTCCCTAAGAGATTAGTGACTTAAACTTATGTTTCTCTTCAAATTTATGTTGAATAAGTATAATTGAGTGCAAAATTACAAAGAAATTTGCTAAATATCTTGTGTATGTCCATCCCAAAATTTTGGGCAGCCTTGAACCTAGTAGAGTTTTGAAGATTTCTTAGAGTTAAATTGTAATTTGGCTGCCTTTAACATTAATACAATACTTAGGACAATGGAAGGTAAGTAAATGCATGAATGGTAATGTGTGAGTTAGGGTTTGGGGTGGAAAATGAGAACTTGACCATGTGATGATGAAAATAGGTTTTAATGGTCAATTGGTGACCTTTTAGTTCTGTTTAAATAAAAAATGAAGTGTGTTGAGTGATGGGATTTGGGTTTGGTGGCTGCCCTATGTGACCTGTAGAATTGGACATGAGTCCAGAAGATTTGGGCAGCCATAACTTGAATTGTAGATGTTCAATTGGTGCAAGACTAATAGGACATGAAACTAGACACATAATGGCACAACTTTGGTGAAGAAACCATGCCCATAAAACCAAACTAAGTGGACCAAAAGCTTGCCCCAATCTGAGTGACCTGTAGTCTGCCTGGGCAAAATGACCAAATGAACAGTGTTTGGTCATTTCGCTATAAATCAGTGTAGAAAGGTCCAATTGACCTGAAATTTTACTAGCAACAAGCTGAGATGTAGACCAAAACTTTCATGAAGAAATCTAACTGAATTTATGAGCAGAACATATAAAAAATGTGAGTTGCAATCACTGTTCATTACACTATAGATATGGTCAGTCCAGAAATTCTGGACAAAATTTCAATCCGGCTAGTTGTGGTTTTTGGACCATAACTTGAGTTACAGAACTCCAAATGGAGTGATTCAAAAACGAAAATGCAACTAGACAAAATAAGGAACAACTTTCATGTTGATCAATTTGCCAAATTCCCACTGCAAAATTGACCAATGGAACAGTAAAAACAAAGCATAAAAACTGAAAATTCTGCCTAACTAACATTAAGCTTAGAAATGGTATTGGCAACCAATACCAACAAATTTTGAATGCAAAATGTGGTATGTTAATGATATTAGAACCAATGTACCTATTGCCTATGCAAAAGTCAACATTTTTGTTGACCAATGAATGGAATAGTAACACTAAAACTTAAATTCCAAAAATTGTGAAACTTAAAAGTGTAAAATGCCCTAGTATACCTAACAAGACTGGTTTGGATAGCTTGGCATTCCAATAGGGTTCTGTTAGCAGTACTGCATATGGCTTCATGCCATTATGTGTTTCATGGCTTCCCATGCCATTCTGTGACCTTTGGCTATGTTATTTGAGTTGATATACTTGGGTTTTAACCCTGACAATTATTACAGCTTATTAGCTATTTTGTTGCACACCGGGAGACACAATGTGACCGATGGTGTGATGGTCCGAGGTACTTAGTACCCAGTGCTAGTTTACCCGTTTATCCAGTCCAGTCAATTAGTATGGGTTACTCGGGCAATGATAATAAACTTTACCAAATTTTAATCGAATAATAATGCAAATAATATCAGAAGTTAAGTCTACCAAAAATGTAAACACATTCTACATATTCATTTTATTTTATTTTTTATTGTCACCACTATGCAGAATTGCTTAGCGCGTCGCTTTTGCCACGCGCAGGTACTAGAGACCTAGCTGGTGAGCCCAGCAGACATTAGACCGGGTGAGCCTTCAGATTTGCATCCGGAGTCCCGAGTCACCTCACACCTACAGTGCATATGGTAGGACATAGGATTTTGGGAGCATTTTGCATTTTGGCATTTTGTATTAGTTTGGATTGTAACTATAAACTCTTGTAATTATGTATTAATGTAAATATATGAAATTTCATATCATTGAAATTTTCTGCATAATGTATGTTGATAAATGAAATGTTGAGAAATATTTATGAATATGCTTCAAATGATGAAGTGAACAGAAAAGTTTTGAAAATAGTGTTGTGATTTGAGATTGAGATTTTGAAACTGATTTGAAATGTGTATAATGGAGTTTGGGATTGGAAATTATATTGGAAGTGTTTTTAAACAGGTTCAGAAGAACTGTTTTTCCAAATTACAGCTGGCACTCTGCCAGATTTTCTATAAAATTTGCGAAAAAATTCAGATTTATCAAAATTGTAAATAAATGAATTAAAAAGGGGTAAATTGTAAATAGAAACATAAATTGGTGCTCCGGCACAATGAGTGGCATAACTTGCTCGGCTACACTATAGACAGGTAAGGGGTGTCACAGCACCCTCCAGGTTCTGGTCAAGGGTGCAATTAAGCTGTTTCAGCACTCTGATTGTTCTATCCAACCAGTTTTTTGCTATCATGGGATCATCCTCCTTCTTCCCAAAGAAATCCACAGCCCCATGTTTTCGCAGTTTCTCCAGATGGGACTTCTGTGGTGCTAGTGGAGGTTGTGGCTGTGGTTTTGGTGGTGGAATTGCCCCCATCATTTGTCGGTAAAACTCAGTCATTTGTTGAAATAGTGAAAACTGAGGTTAGGCAGGTGCCTCAGCTGCTGGTGGAGCAGATTCTCCCCTGCCCCCAGATTCAACCCTTGGTGGAGCATGACTCTCCACCTCTTCATCAACTGCTCTTTGAGAAGCAAGATCCATATCCTAATCAAAATAAGAAAACAAACAGATCTGCATCAGTGTCACCTTAACATTTACAAATGCAATGCAATGGTATGCACTCTATCTAGGCCTAGAAACGCCTAAACCGATGCTCTGATACCACTAAATGTGACAACCCTTACCCGTCTATAGTGTAGCCGAGCAAGATATGCCACACAGTGTGCCAGAGCACCAATTCACATTTCCATTACAATTTACCCTTTTTAATTCATTAATTTATAATTTTGATTAATCTGAATTTTTTTGCAAATTTTATAGAAAATTCGGCAGAGTGCTGGCTATAAATTGGAAAAACAGTTATTCTGAACCTGTTTAAAATACACTTCCAATATAATTTTCAAATCCAGAACTCCATTATATACACATCTCAACTCAATCTCAAAATCTCAACACTATTTTCTGAATTTTTCTGTTCACATCATCACTTGAAGCACATTCATGAATATTTCTCAACATTTCATTTTTCAACATAATATACAGAAAACTTCAATAACATGAAATTTCATATATTTACATTATCAAATAATTTCTAGAATTTATAGTTACAATCCAAAACTATTACAAAATGCAAAATACAAAATGCCACCCAAAATCCTAATATCCTACCAAGTGCACTGCAGATGTGAGGTGACTCTGGACTCAGTGTGTAGCTCTGAAAGTTCACCTGGTCTGATGTCTGCTGGGCTCCCCAGCTATGTCTCTAGTACTTACGCATGGCAAAAGTGATGTGCTAAGCAATTCTGCTTAGTGGTGACAATATAAAATAAAATAACTAAAATAAAGTGAGTATGTAGAATGTATGTTTACATCTTTGTTAGACTTAATTTCTGATATTTATTGCCGTATTATTCGATTAAAATTTGATAAGATTTATTATCATTGCCTGAGTAACCCCTACTAGTCGACTGGACTGGATAAACGGGTAAACTGGCACTGGGTATTAAGTACCTCAGACCATCACACCATCGGTCACATTGTGTCTCTCGGTGTGCAACAGAACAGCTAATAAGCTGTAATAATTATCAGGGATAAAACCCGAGTATAACAACTCAATCAACATAGCCAATGGCTATTATATCACAAATTGGCACGTGAGGCCATAAAACATAGAATGGCATGAAGCCATATTCAGTACTACTATCAGAACCCTATTGGCATGCCAACCTATCCAAACCAATCTTGCTAGGTGTACTAGGGCATGTTACACTCCTAAATTATACAATTCTTGAAATTCAAGTTTAGGTGTTACTATTCAATTTATTAGTCAACAAAAATGTTGACTTTTACATGGACAATAGGTACATTGGTTTTAATACTCCCATCATACCACATTTTGCATTCTAAAATTGTTGGTATTGGTTTCCAATACCATTTCTAAGCTTAATGTTAATCGTTCAAAATTTTTAGATTTCAAGCTTTGTGTTTACTATTCCATTAGTCATTTTTGTAGTTGGAATTTGGCAAAGTGGTCAACATGAAAGTTGTTCCTTATTTTGTCTAGTTAAATTTATTTTTTTGAATCACTCCATTTGGAGTTTTGTATCTCAAGTTATGGCCCAAAAACCACAACTGGCCGGATTACAAATTTTCTAGATTTTCTGGACTGACCGAATCTATAGTATTTTGAGTAGTGACTGCAGGTCACTTTTTAAATATGTTATGGTCATAATTTGGGTTAGGTTTCTTCATAAAAGTTGTAGGTCTATATCTCATATTGTTGCTGGTAAATTTTTAGGTCAATTGGACCTTTCTACACTAAGTTATGACCAAATGACTAAACATTGTTCATTTGGTCATTTTACCCAGGCAGATTGCAGGTCACCCGGATTAGGGTAATCTTTAGGTCAACTTGATTTGGTTTTCTAGGCATAGTTTCTTCACCAAAGTTGTGCCATTATGTGTCTAGTTTCATGTCCAATTGGCCTTGCACCAATTAAACCTCTACAACTCCAGTTATTGCTGCCCAAACCTACTAGACTCATGGCCAGTCCTGCAAGTCACCAAGGGCAGCTACACTAACTTAAATTCCCACTACACAAACCACTTCATTTCTGATTCACACACAGCCAAATGGTTAATAATTGACCATTAAAACTCTCTTTCACCAAATACATGAACAAGTCTCAATTTCATGGTCAAACCCTAGCTCAACCATCTCAAAACTTGTATTCACTTACCTTTCACTATCCTAACCAATAGATTAATGTTAAGTGTAGCCACAATACCATTTTAATTCTAAGAATTCTTCAAAACCCTACTAAGTTCAAGGCTGCTAGAGTTTTTAAGCAAGACATACACATGATGTTTACTTAATTTTCTTGCAAATTTGCATCAATTACCACTCCTTCAACATGAATTGAAAGATAAAAATCAATTTAGTCACTAACCTCTAATGGAGCTAATCCAAGGCTTGCAAGAACTCTTCCTTTTGATTTATTTTTGCTCCCAAGAGCTTCACCAAGATGAAATACCAAGGTTTTATGTTGCTAGGTTAGGGTTTTGTTGAGAGAGGACTAAGGGAAGGGAGCTTGTTAACTTAAAAATGGTGGAGTGAGGGAGAGGTATGGGACGGCAAGAGAAGAAGAAAGAGTGGCTGCTGCAATTTTCTAGAGTTTTGCTTCTTTTCTTTATCCTTTAATGTATTTTAATTGCGTTTCTTTAATTTGATTGGCCATCCTTTTTAATTACCTCATGCTTACATAAGCATTAAGTAATAAATCCCATTTTCTTTTCATTTTCTTTTCTTTTCTTGTCTACTTAATTTCAATTAAATTTTTAATAATATTTATTCATATTTTATAACATATAATTCACTTACATAAATGGACAAGTTGGTAAAAAATCATATTTGAGGACGAAATGACCAAAATGCCCTCCATTTGGCTTGACGAGCCAAAATTGTGTGTACCGATTGATTAAATTTTCTTGGTGTTTTCTTAACATTCTATTGTCATGGGAAACCCAATAATCCTTCCCTGAGGTCTCAAAATTTATTTTATAAAGTTTTCCCCGGGTTTAGGGTTGCTAATGGCCTTTACCGTCACTTCCCCTTCGGGTTACTCATCCCTGGGGTTTCGGCTCGTTTAACCTTAGTGTATTTCATTCCTATAAATTTTCCTTGATTTTTATGAGCATTATTTAGTTTCTTTATAACTCCCCACTTTAGTCTAATTATAATTTCAAACATTCTAGCTGCCCAGACCAACACTGGTCACTAGGACAGTAGACTGTACGAACTAGCTAAAGTGAGGATGTTACACAACCCACTCATATGTTAGTGCTAGCATAGTCAGTTCACTTGCTGTTCTGTGTGTCAAGATGGGTTTTGAAGTGCTAGTAACTAGTCCGTTAGGACAAGAGGTTTGGGTCAACAGAATCTATAGAGACTGTCCTTTGGTGATCCAAGGACATGTTTTTTTGTCAGATTTGATTGAAATGCCCTTCAGAGATTATGATATTATCTTGGGCATGGATTGGTTAGCCAAGCATCACGCCATGATTGACTATAGACTGAAGATAGTCACTTTTGGTCTCCCTCTGTACGCTGATGTGGTAATACATGGGGAGAGACATTTACTGCCATCAAACATCATTTCGGCTACACTAGCCAGAATGATTATTAGAAAGGGGTGTGAAGCATACTTGGCACATGTGATAGACACCCAAGTGGGGAGCCCAGCACTGAGGGACATCCCTACAGTATGTGACTTTTTGGATGTGTTTCCTAATGAATTTCCAGGATTACCTTTAGAAAGAGAGGTGCAGTTTGAGATTGATGTTATGCCTGGTGTGGACTCAATCTCCATAACACCATATAAAATGGCTCCAGCAAAACTGAAAGAGTTGAAAGTGCAGTTGCAAGAGCTGCTTGACAAGGGCTTTATACGCCCTAGTGTGTCACCTTGGGGAGCACCAGTGTTGTTTGTTAAAAAGAAAGATGTCACTCTCCGCTTATGTATTGACTATCGATGGTTGAATAAGGTGACAATAAAGAATAGATATCCATTGCCCTGCATTAATGACTTGTTTAATCAGTTGAGAGGTGCAGCTGTGTTCTCCAAAATTAACCTGAATCAGGTTATTATCAGCTTAGAGATTAATGATGAGGGGCAGACAACAGTTGCATGGCATGTACAGCCAGTATTGATTGATCATATCAGAATAGCTCTCAGAATGATCAAAAGTATTAGAAGCTGTTAGAAAAAGTCAGAAAGGGGAAGAAGCCTAAATTTTCAGTGAGAGATGGCGGCCTACTGCTTCACTAGGGTAGAATGTGTGTTCCTAATGACGTTGACTTGAGACAGATTATTTTGAAGGAAGCACATGAGTCTCCTTTTACTATGCACCCTAGTGGCACAAAAATGTGTAGAGGGCTAAAGGAGCATTACTGGTGGATGGGTATGAAAAGAGATGTGGCAGAATTTGTTTCCAAATGCCTAATTTGTCAGCAAGTGAAGGCAGAGCATCAAGTACCAGCTGGTTTGTTACATACACTACTAGTATCGGAATGGAAATGGAAGAGAATAACTATGGATTTTCTGATGGGACTTATGAGGACACAGAAGAGTCATGATGTAGTATGGGTCATTGTTGACAGACTGACCATGTCTGCCCATTTTCTGCCAGTATGGATGGACTGCAGTTTAGAAAGATTAGCCAAGTTATACATTGATGAGATAGTAAGATTGCATGGAGTGCCAATATCCATTGTATCTGACAAAGATCCTAGGTTCACTTCTAGATTCTAGGGTAGTCTTCAGAAAGCCCTAGGAACTAGATTGAACTTCAGTACGACATTCCACCTGTAACATCCCCATTGTACGTGTTTTGTACGTTCTGTTGCTCCAATCGCCAAATATCAGTCCAGGCAAGTCAGGATGTCTGGAACTACACTTCGGTGATAGTGAACAGACATATAATGATGAAATAAATAAAAAGAAAATACAAGAAAAATCAAAGAAAAGTGAAAGAGAGAAAATGAAGCTAAGTTAAATGAGCCAGCACCGCAGCGATGGGTGACCGAACCAGGAAGGCCGTTGCCGACCCCAGGACCACGAGAAACCCTCGGAATTTAATTTTGAGACATAAATAAAGGTTTATTGAAATGTAATTAACACTAGAAATATCAAAGAAAAATTAATATATTAGTATAAAGAAAAACAAAAAATCGAGAAACAGACAAAAATCGATGTTACCGAAAAATTGAGAATATAACCTGAAGTGGGGTATTTTGGTCATTTGACACCTAGAGTTGCCTTTTGACCTCAATGTCCATTCAAAATAAATGATATTGCACTTAGAAAATATCATGAAAAATTAAATTGTGACACATTATATAAATAGTGAAAAATGGAAGATAAATGTGTAAATAATGGAACTTGAAATAATTAAACATTTAACTTAAAGTTAGTGCTGCACTAACTCAAACCTTTGGACACCTATCTAAGCCATTTGTGGGCAGAATCACCATCTTCAACATTGAAAGAAAAACCAGCCGAGAGAAACTCACCATGGAAACCACCATGGCCGCCCCACATGCAACCTCCATGGGTGCATGATCAAGCCAACATTTCTACTTGGTTCCTTCATTAAAGCTTGCCTACTTACCTTGGGGAAGATATTGGCAATAAGAAAAACAAGATTTGGTGAAGTTTTGATAAGCTTCAAAAGTGGTAAGTGTCCAAAACCTCTCCCTTGCTTTAATAAACCTTGTTTTTAGGTTGAGGTGACTATTTTGGTGAAGAGAAATGAAGAAAATCTTGAGAAATGAAATGGTCCATTTTCAGCAGCCATGATTATGTGCTGTATTTGAGTTTTTCTTACCTCTAATGGATGGAAATTATGGTTGATTAACTCAAATGGAGGATGTAGTAAGTTAAAATCTAAGTATGTGCATGTAGTGCTTGAATTAAGGATGTGAAATGGAACCTTAATGCTTTGGGCAAACTGCCATGTTTGGCAGCCTATTAAATCATGAATTTGTGTGTGAATATGTAGTTTATTAATGAAATATGCTAGTGTTAAATTTGTTAGTAGTATGCCCTAGAGTATATCATTTAGTATGTATCTTGTACATATTTTTATTAATAAAAGGCATTTCCACTTTTCCGTTTACATAATATATTTATGTGTAATAGAAAAGGTCCATTGATATTTTGTTAGAAATTCTATTCTTAAGTTGTTAAGAATATGAGTGATAGTATTTCTAGTACAAAGTATCATAAATAGATTCACAATCGAGGATACTTCATAATAAGGATATGACTTATCCAGAAAGATTGTATTCATGTTTGTTACCAAGTTATTTATATGAGATATAAATAAGATGGAATGGTAAGTCTCATGCCATATAGCAAACATGATAGGCACTTATAAATGATAAGTAGGCCGAACCAGTGACACTTATGACAAGCACATGGAGTTTACTCTTGTCAATGTTTTGTCATAAATCATATCAGTGCATATAATCTTTAGACACGAGATATACAGTTATCTTGTATATAGGTAGTTTGAGTTTGATACTGCTTTTCATACTTGTACTGTGCATGGGTATATGGGAATGTGTTGGCTCCTACTAGTTATATATGGAGGTAGGTGTTGATCAAGAAGGAATCTGTTCCTCTAAGTAAATAGAGATAAAATCCTATGTTCATTTAATTATTTTTGATGTTTCAAGTTCCTGGCCAGGACAGATAGATTTATTCAGAAAAGAGTTTCTAATGAGAAAAATCTTTTTAATCAAGAACTGGAATTAAAAGAGAACATAATATTCATAGCAAATGGAGTTTGACATAAACCATGACTCCAGCTTAAGTTGGGATTTTTATGAGAGAGATTCGGTGCATGGTAACATATGATTATAGGTTCATTTAAGGTAAACCTTATTACTGATTGGGTGGCCATGGCATGCTATGCTAGGTGTTAACCATGGTCTATGAGGTGCATAAAATGATTTAGAGAAATCATTTATGGTAAGAAAGAGTTCTGATGATATTAAGAGTTGATATCATATGTCATTGCCAATTAGTGATGAGCCTAGTAAGTCACACACATACACAAGTTATCACCTAATTAAATATGATTTAATTAATTAATTAATTAAAGAGTTTAATTGATTAATTAAATAGGTTTGGTTTGCAATTAGATTGCAAAGTCCCTAGCATGACTTGAAACCAAATCTAGATTATTGGATGTATAGTATAAGTTAAATTTATATTTAAAGTGTTTAAATATGAATTTAATTAATGAGAAATTAATTAATAAAGATTAATTAATTGATTTATATTTGATATAAATTAATTAGAAGAAGAGAAATAATTATTTTGGGTTGAGAACTCAAAATTAAGACACAGGGGCATTTTGGTCATTTCACAGGGCGACATGTGGCACTATGAGATGGTGACACATGGCACTACACATAAGCTTGCCAAATGTCTTTTAATCATGTAAGATAATTAAAATTAAGATTAAATATAGGTTTGACACTTGGCACAATGTGATTGGGTCAATTAAACCTAGAACCAATCAGAGGGTGACATGTGGTAAGGGTTTAATGTGTTGACCTAGTTATATAAGTGTTATTATGAATTAAAAATATTACAACCAGCAGCCACTCCTCCTTTGTCACGCCATTTTGAGGCTCTCCATCTCTTCTTCTTCATCTCTCATCAATTCAAAGAGAGTAGCCATCAATCTCTTGAATTAAAAATACTAGAAATCGTTTCTTGTCACACCCTACCCCTCTGTAAGGCATAACATGATCCCGTAGTATGTCTAATGAATTACCAACTCCGTCTATTGATAACCCATTAAATATACTACAAGGGATTTTAAAAACTTTTCTTACTTTTTTTTACAGTGGTGAACACTATTTACAGGTATTAAAAACCTTTTTGAATTGTAGTGATAGAACTAACATATTTGAATTATTTGGAATTTCTGTAAAAATTTTGGCAGAGTGCCATCTGTATTTTGGATAAAACAGTTCTTCAGAAAACCTGTAAAAAGCACTTCAATATTTTTCCAAATCTCAACTTCAACATATTTCTCAACACAACATATTTATCAACTCAAATCCACAGTGATTTTTTTAAAGTCTGAGATACAAGAAATATAATACAATTTTTACAAGCCAAAATAACTCATAATTATTTTACAACTTCAAGGTACAATTTGAATTTACAATTGCTCAAAACCAAAAACAATATGTACATACAGTGGTCATACATTGCAGTACAAAATGCAAAATATTGGTATACTCATTATACCCGGTAATCTCTAGCTGGAGGTACTAGCAGCCTAGTCTGCTGCCATGTCTGTCTGTGTACCTACGACAGCAATAAAAAGCTATCGCTGAGACAATGTCTCAGTGGTGCACAACATTAACCAAATACAATTTAAATCACAATTCATAAATCATATAAATAGTGGATACTTAAAACCATAGTTAATTTCAAGACAGTAATTGTCAACAAGAATTTAAACTCCATTTCTCAATATCACAATAATTTCAATAAGTCAGATCATGGTTGAATTCAAAAGACAGTATATGTCAATAAGAGTTTAAATTCATTTCACAATCTCACAATACAAATCAATAAATCACACACTTAATCATGTTCCAAAGTTCAATTCGTCCCAAAAGCCGATGGCTAATGAGGTATTCAATTCGTCCCAAAAGTCAATGACTAATGAGGAATAACATAGCTAGCTAGCAAAAATATGAATACTCATCCAATTCGTCCTCAACAGGCACACACCTCAACACTTCAGCCGGAGAGGGAATTTAATTCGTCCCACTAGACAAGCTAGCGAGGAATACAATCAATATACATGATAGCTGTGGTTTCAAACCATTTCCAATACTTTTCAATCAGTAAGTATCCATCAATATCATTCAAATAATTTCTCACAGTTTTCAGATCATTTACAATGCTTTTCAAGCAATAAATATCCATTCAAACACATTTCCACAATTTAAAACAATAATGTACAAATAGTCATAATTCATTTCAATTGAAAAATTCAAATGAAATAGTTATTGTGCACAAACCTCTGATGACTGTCTCCTGGTATGGGCTCAGTGTTTCCTTCCCTTTCTCTGAGTCTTTACTAACTGAGAAACACAATTTGAAGTGTTTCAATACTAAATTAAATTGTCTCTAACGATAATGTTCGATAAGTAATTCATTGAAAGCTATTATTTGCTTAATCACCTAATATACTGACCCTCGATGCGTTCTAGGTAAATTAGGTTTTAGTGTCACTAATATGTCACATTCAATAGTGTTTTAGGGTTGGTACTCGTTACCAATTTCATTTCCTTGTTTATAACTCATATTTATTTTACAACTTCAAGGTACAATTTGAATTTACAACTGCTCAAAACCAAAAACAATATGTACATACAGTGGTCATACATTGCAGTACAAAATGCAAAATGTTGGTATACTCATTATACCCGGTAATCTCTAGCTGGAGGTACTAGCAGCCTAGTCTGCTGCCATGTCTGTCTGTGTACCTGCGACAGCAATAAAAAGCTATCGCTGAGACAATGTCTCAGTGGTGCACAACATTAACCAAATACAATTTAAATCACAATTCATAAATCATATAAATAGTGGATACTTAAAACCATAGTTAATTTCAAGACAGTAATTATCAACAAGAATTTAAACTCCATTTCTCAATATCACAATAATTTCAATAAGTCAGATCATGGTTGAATTCAAAAGACAGTATATGTCAATAAGAGTTTAAATTCATTTCACAATCTCACAATACAAATCAATAAATCACACACAGCTTAATCATGTTCCAAAGTTCAATTCGTCCCAAAAGCCGATGGCTAATGAGGTATTCAATTCGTCCCAAAAGTCAATGACTAATGAGGAATAACATAGCTAGCTAGCAAAAATATGAATACTCATCCAATTCGTCCTCAACAGGCACACACCTCAACACTTCAGCCAGAGAGGGAATTCAATTCGTCCCACTAGACAAGCTAGCGAGGAATACAATCAATATACATGATAGCTGTGGTTTCAAACCATTTCCAATACTTTTCAATCAGTAAGTATCCATCAATATCATTCAAATAATTTCTCACAGTTTTCAGATCATTTACAATGCTTTTCAAGCAATAAATATCCATTCAAACACATTTCCACAATTTAAAACAATAATGTACAAATAGTCATAATTCATTTCAATTGAAAAATTCAAATGAAATAGTTATTGTGCACAAACCTCTGATGACTGTCTCCTGGTATGGGCTCAGTGTTTCCTTCCCTTTCTCTGAGTCTTTACTAACTGAGAAACACAATTTGAAGTGTTTCAGTACTAAATTAAATTGTCTCTAACGATAATGTTCGATAAGTAATTCATTGAAAGCTATTATTTGCTTAATCACCTAATATACTGACCCTCGATGCGTTCTAGGTAAATTAGGTTTTAGTGTCACTAATATGTCACATTCGATAGTGTTTTAGGGTTGGTACTCGTTACCAATTTCATTTCCTTGTTTAGTGCATTTTATTGCAACTTGCTGGATTCCGGGATACTAGTTTGACCTAGCCGGACGACCTAGTTCCCTCGATTTTCGAGTTTTGGTCAAAACTACAAACTTGTAGATCTATGTCTTATTGCACGCGGGGCAAAATTTCAGGTCAATCCGAGTTATGTAGACCAAGTTATGGTCATTTTACTATTGCTGGTCAAATGGCATCAAATTAGGTCATTTTAGGTCAAATTTGGTCAACTTTGGTTCGGCCAGTTTTTGGACCCGAACTTGTGCAAGCTGTTTGACTTGCTTATGGTCATTTCTGGGCTTTTGTGTCTTCATAAGACCTGTAGGTATGGGTCTTAACTATTCATGGTTAAAATTTCAGGTCAATTGGACCTGTTTTGTGTGAGTTATGGCCTAAACACTAACTGCTGCCCAAATGGTCAGTTTTCAGGTTTCACTTGCACTTAATCCGAATTGGTTATTTTTTCATGCTACCTTGCAAGCAGAATTTTGGTATGCTTTCTTAATGAAAGTTGGCACATTTTGTGCCTAGTTTCACCTCCAATTGGTCTCATACCAATTGGAGTTACACATTTAAAGTTATAGGTTAAAATGTACACTGCCCTTAATTACATTGCATAAACATGTATCAATTACACATTTACCTTACTCTAAGTCCATCTCTCTTACCCATTCTGTTTTGGTACATTACCAAAACCATTTACCACTTCACATAAAAATCATTTTGGCCAGAATACAAACATCCTCAATACACCAAATAAAACTCTAATTCATAAAGTCCAATTACAACCACAAATACACATAGCACTACTCATCATTTCAAACAATTTCCACCACTAATTTATATACCTATCCATCAATCCTCAATGTCATAATTCTGCCAATATCTTCATGAATTCATACATTTATCAAAGAGTCCCAAGGCTGCCGAATTGTTCCACAATGCCAAAATTTCACATACTTTCTTCAACTTCAATTTCAAATGCATAATCACCATTACATATGGAAATAACTTACTAGGACATCAATTCACCCTATTCAACATGAATTCTCATCAAACATATGTAAGAATATTTCATTAACCATACAACTCCATGGCTGTCCAAAAATTGATATATCAAGAACTCCTCAAAACTTAAAATTTCCTTCACAAAGCAAACACCCATAACATGTATACAAACTTTAACAAAGCAATATTCAAAAATACAAACTTACCTTTGGTTGGGACTTGTTAAACCTTGATTAAACTTCTTGATTTTAGTATCAAACTCTTCCTTGTGATGTGGGGATAAAACTTAATGAAGAAACCTAAGTGATTGGAGGTGAAATGAAGGAGTGGAGGAAGCTTTAAGTGAAACGGCAATGGAGGTTTCTCAATCTTCTCAATTCGGCATGGATGGTCTTCAAAGGTTGAAGATGATGCTTTAGTGGAGCAATCTGCCCACTTAATCTATTTTATAATTCTTAGTGGTCCACTTACTAAATTTAAATCATATAATATGTTAAATGTGTTATTTACACAATTTTCACTCCACTTTTGGCTATTTGCATTAGGTACCAGTAAACTAATTTTTCATTTTATTTTATAAGTGTAATATTATTTATTTTTAATGGAAATTTAGGTCAAAAGATAATTCAGGATGTCAAATGACCATAATGCCCCTGTTCGGGTTACATTCCCGATTTTTCGGTAACACCGGGTTTTGTCTGTTTTTCGATTTCTCACTTTTCCTTGTACTAATACTTTAATTTTTCTTTGATATTTCTAATGATATTTATACTTCAATTGATGTCTCTTTAAGTCCTAAAAATATTTTCCAGGGTTCCATGATCCAGGAGCTAGTCAACGGTCTCTGTAGTGACTTCCGATCTTGATCACCATTGCTAGGGTTCTCGGCTCGCTTAACTTGGTTACATTTCTTTGCTATTATTTTTCCTTTGTTTTTCTTATATTTTCTTTTCTTGTATTTCATTATTTTATGTCTCCTCACTCATAACGAAGTGTAGTTCTAGGCATCCTAGGTCCAGGATAACAGCCACCGGAGCAGTGAGAGCGCACTCAGAACTTAGGGTAGTACAATTCTCCCCCCCCCCCTAAAATAAATTTCATCTCGAAATTTTTACCTGGCATTAGTCTCTGAACAGCTGTGGGTGCTGTCTCCTCATATCCTCTTCACGTTCCCAAGTAGCTTCTTGGCCTGAATGATGGTTCCACAACACTTTAACCATGTGTATCTGTTTGTTCCTCAGCTGCTTCACCTCATATGCCAGAATCTTTATGGGTTCTTCCTCATATGAGAGGTCTGGATTTACCTCAATCTCTTCAACTGATAGTACATGAGATGGGTCAGATCTGTACCTCCTTAACATGGACACATGGAAGACACTGTGTATCCTTGCTAACTCTGGAAGTAATGCCAACCGATATGCCAAAGGACCCACTCTTTCCAGAACATCATATGGTCCGATGAAATGAGGACTCAGTTTCCCCTTTCTGCTAAATCTCATAATCCTCTTCCAAGGAGAAACTTTGAAGAATACCTTATCACCCACTGCATATTCAATATCTCTTCTTTTCAAATCAACATAGGACTTCTGATGGTCTGATGCAGCCTTGAGTCTATCTCTAATCAATTTGATCTTTTCCTCTGTTTGCTGAACAATTTCTGGCCCAATCATCTTCCTTTCACCTACTTCATCCCAACATAAGGGAGTTATGCACTTTCTGCCATACAAAGCTTCATATGGAGGCATCCCAATGCTTGATTGGTAGCTGTTGTTATAAGCAAACTCAATCAAAGGCAAGTGTGTATCCCAACTACCTTCAGATTCAATCACACAAGCTCGTAGCATATCCTCCAGTATTTGAATAACCCTCTCGGTGGCCATGCATGCATGGGTGGAATCTTGTCTTTGAAGTTACATTAGTAGTATGCCCTAGAGCATATCATTTAGTATGTATCTTGTACATAATTTTAATAATAAAAGGCATTTCCACTTTTCCGTTTACATAATATATTTATGTGTAATAGAAAAGGTCCATTGATATTTTGTTAGAAATATTATTCTTAAGTTGTTAAGAATATGAGTGACAATATTTCTAGCACAAAGTATCATAAATAGGTTCACAATCGAGGATACTTCATAATAAGGACATGACTTATCGGAAAGATTGTATTCAAGTTTGTTGACAAGTTATTTATATGATATATAAATAGGATTGAATGGTTTTCCTCATGCATTTTAACAAACATGATTGGCACTTATAAATGATTAGTAGGCGAACCGGTGACACTTATGACAAGCACATGGAGTTTACTCTTGTCAATGTTTTGTCATAAATCATATCAGTGCATATAATCTTTAGACTGAGATATACAGTTATCTTTTATATAGGTAGTTTGAGTTTGATCTGCTTTCATACTTGTACTATGTATAGGTATATGGGCATGTGTTGGCTCTGCTAGTTATATATGGAGGTAGGTGTTGATCAAGAAGGAATCTGTTCCTCTAAGTAAATAGAGATAAAATCCTATGTTCATTTAATTGTTCTTGATGTTTCAAGTTCTGGCCGGAGACAGATAGATTTATTGAGAAAGAGTTTACGATGAGAAAAATCTTTTAATCAAGAACTGGAATTAAAAGAGAACATAATATTCATAGCAAATGGAGTTTGACATAAACCATGACTCGGCTTGAGTTGGGATTTTTGTAGCAGAGAGATTCTAGTGCATGGTAACATATGATTATAGGTTCATTTAAGGTAAACCTTATTACTAATTGGGTCGCCATGGCATGCTATGCTAGGTGTTAACCATGGTCTATGAGGTTCATAAAATGATTTAGAGAAATCATTTATGGTAAGAAAGAGTTATGATGATATTAAGAGTTGATATCATGTCTCATTGCCAATTAGTGATGAGCCTAGTAAGTCACACACATACACAAGTTATCACCTATTTAAATATGATTTAATTAATTAATTAAAGAGTTTAATTGATTAATTAAATAGATTTGGTTTGCAATTAAATTGCAAAGTCCTAGCATGACTTGAAACCAAATCTAGATTATTGGATGTGTAGTATAAATTAAATTTATATTTAAAGTGTTTAAATATGAATTTAATTGATGAAAATTAATTAATAGAGATTAATTAATTAATTTATATTTGATATAAATTAATTAGAAGAAGAAAATAATTATTTTGGGTTAAGAACTCAAAATTAAGACACAGGGGCATTTTGGTCATTTCACAGTGTGACACGTGGCACCATGAGATGGTGACACATGGCATAACACATAAGCTTGCCAAATATTTTTTTAATCATGTAAGATGATTAAAATCAAGATTAAATATAGGTTTGACACTTGGCGCAATGTGATTGGGTCACTTAAACCTAGAGCTAATCAAAAGGTGACATGTGGCTAGGGTTTAATGTGTTAACCTAGCTATTTAAGTGTGGTTATGAAAAGAAAACATAACCAGCAGCCTCTCCTCTCAATTGTCACGCCACTTTGAGCCTCTCCAGCTATTTCTCTTCATCTCTCATCAATTCAAAGAGATTAGCCATCAATCTCTTGAATTAAGAACACTAGAAATTGTTTCTAGTGTCCTGTTTACATCTCTAATCTCTTAAAAGGCAGTACTTGAATTTTTAATTAATAGAAAAGGCTTTAGAAGCTGTTCAAGGGCTGCCATAGGTGTTCTTGGTGTGGACAAGCTAGAGGGACAACATCTGGTGTCCTGAAGACGAATCTCAAAGGCGCAGAACCGCTGCAGCACATCAAGAGGTTAGTGTAATCGTTCTTGATTTAATCTAGGGTTCTAAAATTAATCTGATTAATTTTAAAATCTTAAATAGCAAATACAGATCCAAAAACATATTAAAAGAGTTTTAATATGTTGTTTATCATTGAAATCAAATAGATAAAAATAAATCTTGCATGGTGCATGTGACCCTAGGTGAAAATTTTTGAATTCAATGGTATAATCTTGTGTTTTTCACGCTTCCGTTCCTTCAATTGGTATCAGAGCCACTATATTTGCCATTTAGATTGTTGATTATATAATTTAATTGTGTGTTTGATCATGAGATCAAGAGATTCATTGCTGGTTGGATCATGAGGTGTGGCGGCACACTTGGTGAAGCCACCATTGGTGGCGGCAACAATGGTTCCTTGGGTGGTTCAAGGTTTGGCTTTTAATTCTGCAATTGTTGTATGATCTAAAGCCTATTCTTTGACTAATTAAAGTGTTTAATTAGTTGTTTTAATCACACAATTAAATTATGATTCAAATCAGAATTTTAAAAATTGTTTGAATGTGATTCAAATCTGAATTTTAAAAGTTGTTTGAATGTGATTCAAATCTGAATTTTTAAAGTTGTTTGAATCATATTTAAATCTGATTTTTTAAAATTGATTCAATAAAATTCAGATATGATTTTTTAAAAAATATTTGAATGTGATTCAAATCTGATTTTTAAAAAATGTTTGAATGTGATTCAAATCTGAATTTTGAAGTTGTTTGACTGTGATTCAAATCTGAATTTTTAAATTTGTTTGAATGAGATTCAAATCTAAATTTTTAAATTTATTTGAATCATATTCAAATCTGGATTTTTAAGTTGAATATGAGATATTCAATTTAATTTAAGTATGTATGTTTTATTTAATTGTTAAATAGTGATATGCATGATGGATGATCATGGACTATAAAAGACCAATGTGATTGGATTTATTTCTTTTATGTTTCTTTGGGATTGTAAATTAATTAATTTATTTTAATTTATTTTGGGCATGTATTATTAAGTTTGTAATATTTTTGGGTTGTAATTTCATTTATTTAAGTTCTTGTAAATTCGCCTTGGTATGCCAAGGATTACTATGTAATATTGGATTGCAAGAAGTTCAAGGAGGTCAAGAGCATTGGTGGGACCGAGTGGGAGGAATTCAATATCAAGTGTTGATTATGTACTCCTTCAGCAACTCTTGTAAAATGAATGAATGAAATGCACCTAGGAATGCCTGATTCAATTCTTGGTGGCTCGAATTGAATCCCTTAGAAAGTCCATGATCATACCATATTCTTTGCTTATCCATGAATGCATGAGATGTATGGGAATGTATGCAATTATATGATATATCCATGCTAAATGGATAATGTGCAAAGTGAGACCTTAATAGTAATTAGGATGGCTATAAAAACTAACAAACAAATGATTAAGTTTGAAATGCTATAATTAAAGTAATTATAACATAAGCACACAATTGGGGCAATTAATTTAAGAAATTTTAAATAGTTGCATGAGATTATATTAATTTAAGAGATTTTCTTAAGAATAATTGTTAAGCATGAGATGTTGTAAATATGTAAATGGTTTGGTGTCCAATATTGGATGTACCTGAGGACATTAAAATTATTTGCATAATTCTTGGCTCAATGGGATCAACTTAACTAATGCAAGATAAGTCAATAATGGATGTACACAGATTTTGAGCATTAGGGGCTAGGTAAAGGATTGAACCTCACATGAGATGTGATGGGCAAGGAGTTGCTCACTTATAGTTTATTGTAATTCCAATAATGGATGTACGAGGATGATCAATAGAATTATAAGAATTCAATCACCCACTAGAAATCCATCCAACTAGGATTTTCGTTTTCTACTTTGAAAGTGTAGGATTAAGCTAAGTTAGTGGGAGGACCAATTTGATTAAAGACCATAATCATTTTAGTTAATTACATGATACATTTACTAATTAATCTGGTTATTTTCTGCAGTTAATTTTACGATAAAAATGAGCACAAAACAACCACCATCCAATATCCTTGCAAGCATACTTGATCACATGAGTTGACGGGACCTAATCATGCGATTGGCTAAGAAATTTGAAACTTGTCTTGAACCTTGAACATATAGGATATGTTCTAGATTCAAATGTTCTGGTCCCTTACCTCCGGAGGCCACACAAGAGGAACATGAAACTTTGGACAAGTGGAAGGAGCATGATATGAGAGCTAAGTGTTACATGCTTGCTTCTGAGTAATGAGTTCTGAAGCAACATGAGAACATGCAGTGCGAGTGAGATCCTCCTTCACCTACAAGAGTTGTATGGTGAGCACAAAGGGAATGCTAGGTATGAGATATCTAAAGCAGTTATTTCGTATGAGGATGTCGAGGGACGGAATGTTGGGGATCATGTCCACAAGATGATTGGTGATTGAGCGGTTGGAACATCTTGACTTCAACATGGATTTCCAACTACAAGCGGATTTGATCCTTGATCCCTTCACGAGTCTTTTGGGAATTTTGTGACAAATTTCCATATGACTAACAGGAATGCACCTTAGCTGAATTACTCAACATGCTGTTATTGCCCAAAAGAATATGCCAGGCAATAAAGGAAAAGAGGTAGCTTTGGTTGCATCTTCTTCTGCTGGAAAGTCCAACAAGAATAAGGGCAATAAGAAAAAGAAACCTCAGATTCCTGGTCCTTCTAAGAAAATAGCTAAGCAGAAAGGAAGACTAAAGGCGATGGAGGCAAAGGAAAGTGTTTCCTTGCCAAAAGGATGGGCACTGGAAAAGGCGCCTGAGTATCTTGTTTCTCTGAAGGACAAGAAGGATACACCTTGGAAGGTATGTCCATTTCTTGTTATTTAGATTCTGATGTTACTTATATTTAATCTACAGCTTGGGTTTTAGTTTCTGGTGCCATTTCTCACATTTCTAATGATATGCAGGAACTAGCAAACAATAGCAGCTTGCGTTCTAAAGATATTAGAGTCCGGATTGGCATTGGCTCAAGCTGTGAAGCTTTAGCCATAGGATCTAAATCTTTTACATGTTTGGACATGTTTTGTGTTTGGATAATATTTTATATGTACTGATGCTTTTAAGAACATCATTTCTATATCTAGTTTGACTAGAAATGGCTATGAATTTAGTTCACGGATGATGTTTGCAATATTTATTTTGGAAATAAATATGTTGGTTGAGTTATATGAATGATGGTCTTTATTATTTGGATAATAATGACAAACACAAATTGAATGCAAGTGATCTAAAGAATACAATGCCATGGTGAAAACCAACTCAAGTTCAAAATATATTTGGCACTTAAGGTTATGTCATGTTCTGAGAAGATAGGATTGCAAAATTGGAGAAAATGGGGATTCTATCCTCATTGGGCTCTGAGCCTACTCCAACTTGTGAATCTTGCCTTCAAGGCAAAATGACTAGATCACCCTTTGTTGGACAAGGGCTAAGAGTGAAAATATTTTGGAACTAATACATAGTGATGTATGTGGTCCGTTTAAAGAAATGGCTAGAGGGCTTTCATTATTTTATTACCTTTCTTGATGATAAATCAAGGTTTGGGTATTTATATTTGATGAAATACAAACATGAATCCTTTGAAAAATTTAAGGAATTTAAATCAAGTAGAAAATCAAGCGGAAAAAGTATTAAAGCTCTTGATCGGATCGTGGAGGTGAATATTTGAGTCTTGAATTTGATGAATACTTGAGAGAGCATGGCATTGTTTCTCGGTGACTCCTCCGAGAGCGCAACGGTGAATGGTGTATCTGAAAGGAGAAATCGTACCCTATTAGATATGGTGCGTAGTATGATGAGCTATCTTGATATGCCAATCTCCTTTTGAGGATTTGCATTAGAATCGACTTTATATATTCTGAATAGGATTCCATCAAAATCGTTTCTTCCACACCTTATGAGATATGGCATGGAAGAAAACCAAGTCTTAAGCATGTTAAGATTTGGGGTTGTCCGACTTATATCAAAAAGCTGAACACTGATAAATTGGAGACCAGATCAGAAAAGAGTCGATTTGTTGGATATCCAAAAGCTAGTTTTGGATATTAGTTTTATTTGCCTACTTAACAAAAGGTTGTGATAAGTAGAGATGCCACATTTCTTGAACAACGGTTTGTTCAAGAAGGAGGCAAAGGAAGGCAAATAGAGTTAGAATTGGAGAATTACGACCAACCAGCAGTCAGATGGATATAGATCCATCTAGTCAACCTATACCCATTGATGAAACATCTACACTGTTCCTCGTAGAACAACGAGGTATCTCACCCACGGTGAGATATGGTTTTCTTCATGAAGAAGAACAAGAGTTGTCTACTCATGAAGAAGTACATCATGGAGATGATCCACTTACCTATGAAGAAGCTATATCGGATATAGACTCTTCAAAATGGATTGATGCTATGAAATCGAGATTGATTCCATGTATAAGAATCAAGTTTGGGATCTTGTTGACCCACTGAAGGTATTGTACCTATAGGGAACAAATGGGTTTTCAAGAAGAAAATTGGTTACGATGGAAAGGTAGAGACCTATAAGGCAAGGCTAGTAGCGAAGGGTTTCGCCAAAGGCAAGGAATAGACTATGAGGAGACTTTCTGCTTTGTTGCCATGCTTAAATCAATTAGGATTTTATTAGCAATAGTGCATACTATGATTATGAGATTTGGCGGATGGATGTCAAAGCACTTTTCTCAATGGATACATTGAAGAAAACATTTTCATGGAACAACCTAGGGATTTGAATCCCAAGATGGTTCCAAGGTATGCAAGCTAAAGCGATCCATTTATGGGTTGAAACAAGCTTGAGGAGTTGGAACATCCGTTTTGATGAAGCCATTAAATCTTTTGGTTTTATAAAAATGAGGATGAGCCATGTGTATATAAGAAGGTTAGTGACAGTGCTATCACTTTCCTTGTCTTATATGTGGATGACATCTTGTTGATGGGTAATGATACGGTATGTTGTACTATAAAGATATTGTTGTCAAATACATTCTCCATGAAAGACTTAGGGGAGGCAACCTATAGTCTTGGGATTAGCATCTATAGAGATAGAGCGAAAAGAATAATTGGTTTATCCCAAAGTCTATACTTGGAAAAGGTGTTAAAGAGGTGTAACATGCTTGATTCCAAGAGAGGATTGTTACCAGTGAGACATGGTGTCCACCTTTCTAAAGAGATGTTTCCAAAGACATCTGAAGAAAGAGATAAAATGGCCAGAATTCCATATGCTTTGGCTATTGGAAGTTTAATGTATGCAATGTTGTGTACTAGGCGGATATCGCATATCTTTATTAGTTTGACTAGCGGTATCAATCCAATCGAGTTTGGAACAACTGGATAGTATCAAGAATATCCTTAAGTACTTGAGAAGAACTAAGGATTTATTCTTGATTTATGGAGGTGGAGACTTGCAATTGGATGGTTATCACGATACGATTTCCAATCAGATATCGATGATAGAATTTCTACGTCTTGATATGTTTTAATTTGTAATGGAGTGCGATCGGTTGGAAGAGTTCCAAGCGAGCACGGTAGATTCCACTCGAAATTTGAATATATTCTTTGCATCGAGATCTGCAAAGGAAGTTTGGATAAAGAAGTTCGTGGCAGAACTTACGATAGTTCCTTCCATTGAGTCGTGATTCCATTGCCTTTGTGACAATAATGGAGCGATCATACTGAGCTAAGGAACCAAGGTCTCACCAGAAATCCAAACACATAGAAAGGCGCTACCACATTATCGGAGAAATAGTTGGGCGGCGATGTAGCCATGCAAAAAATAGCATCGGTGAAAATCCGGTGATCCATTCACTAAGCCTATGTCACGACTCGATTAGACCGACATCTTGAGAAGATAGGTCTAAGATATTGTAATGAATGGCTCTAGTGCTAGTGGAAGATTGTTAGTAGTATGCCTAGAGCATATCATTTAGTATGTATCTTGTACATAATTTTAATAATAAAAGGCATTTCCACTTTTAGTTTACATAATATATTTATGTGTAATAGAAAAGGTCCATTGATATTTTGTTAGAAATATTATTCTTAAGTTGTTAAGAATATGAGTGACAATATTTCTAGCACAAAGTATCATAAATAGGTTCACAATCGAGGATACTTCATAATAAGGACATGACTTATCGGAAAGATTGTATTCATGTTTGTTCCCAAGTTATTTATATGAGATATAAATAAGATGGAATGGTGAGTCTCATGCCATATAACAAACATGATTGGCACTTATAAATGATAAGTAGGCCGAACCAGTGACACTTATGACAAGCACATGGAGTTTACTCTTGTCAATGTTTTGTCATAAATCATATCGATGCATATAATCTTTAGACTGAGATAGCAGATTATCTTTTATATAGGTAGTTTGAGTTTGATCTTTGCTTTCATACTTGTACTATGTATAGGTATATGGGCATGTGTTGGCTCCTGCTAGTTATATATGGAGGTAGGTGTTGATCAAGAAGGAATCTGTTCCTCTAAGTAAATAGAGATAAAATCCTATGTTCATTTAATTATTCTTGATGTTTCTAGTTCTGGCGGAGACAGATAGATTTATTCAGAAAAGAGTTTCTCAAGAGAAAAATCTTTTAATCAAGAACTGGAATTAAAAGAGAACATAATATTCATAGCAAATGGAGTTTGACATAAACCATGACTCCAGCTTGAGTTGGGATTTTTATGTGAGAGAGATTCTAGTGCATGGTAACATATGATTATAGGTTCATTTAAGGTAAACCTTATTACTAATTGGGTAGCCATGGCATGCTATGCTAGGTGTTAACCATGGTCTATGAGGTTCATAAAATGATTTAGAGAAATCATTTATGGTAAGAAAGAGTTCTGATGATATTAAGAGTTGATATCATGTCTCATTGCCAATTAGTGATGAGCCTAGTAAGTCACACACATACACAAGTTATCACCTATTTAAATATGATTTAATTAATTAATTAAAGAGTTTAATTGATTAATTAAATAGATTTGGTTTGCAATTAAATTGCAAAGTCCTAGCATGACTTGAAACCAAATCTAGATTATTGGATGTGTAGTATAAATTAAATTTATATTTAAAGTGTTTAAATATGAATTTAATTGATGAAAATTAATTAATAGAGATTAATTAATTAATTTATATTTGATATAAATTAATTAGAAGAAGAAAATAATTATTTTGGGTTAAGAACTCAAAATTAAGACACGAGGGCATTTTGGTCATTTCACGATTGTGACACGTGGCACCATGAGATGGTGACACATGGCATAACACATAAGCTTGCCAAATATTTTTTTAATCATGTAAGATGATTAAAATCAAGATTAAATATAGGTTTGACACTTGGCACAATGTGATTGGGTCACTTAAACCTAGAGCTAATCAAAAGGTGACATGTGGCTAGGGTTTAATGTGTTAACCTAGCTATTTAAGTGTGGTTATGAAAAGAAAACATAACCAGCAGCCTCTCCTCTCAATTGTCACGCCACTTTGAGCCTCTCCAGCTATTTCTCTTCATCTCTCATCAATTCAAAGAGATTAGCCATCAATCTCTTGAATTAAGAACACTAGAAATTGTTTCTAGTGTCTGTTTATATCTCTAATCTCTTAAAAGCGTACTTGAATTTCTAATTAATAGAAAAGGCTTTAGAAGCTGTTCAAGGGCTGCCATAGGTGTTCTTGGTGTGGACAAGCTAGAGGACAACATCTGGTGTCCTAAAGACGAATCTCAAAGCGCAGACACTGCGGCACATCAAGAGGTTAGTGTAATCGTTCTTGATTTAATCTAGGGTTCTAAAATTAATCTGATTAATTTTAAAATCTTAAATGGCAAATACAGATCCAAAAACATATTAAAAGAGTTTTAATATGTTGTTTATCATTGAAATCAAATAGATAAAAATAAATCTTGCATGGTGCATGTGACCCTAGGTGAAAATTTTTGAATTCAATGGTATAATCTTGTGTTTTTCACGCTTCCGTTCCTTCAAGTTCAATCTAGTTCCTAGGGCTCTCTGAAGACTACCCCAGAATCTAGAAGTGAACCTAGGATCTCTATCAGACACAATTGATACTGGCACTCCATGAAATTTTACAATCTCATATATATACAATTTGGCCAATCTTTCCAGGCTATAGTCCATCCGAACTGGCAAAAAGTGAGCAGACTTGGTCAATCTATCAACTATAACCCATACTGCATCATGACTACTCTGTGTCCTTGGAAGTCCTGTAACAAAATCCATAGTTATTCGTTCCCATTTCCACTCTGGTACTGATAAAGGATGTAACAAACCAGCTAGAACTTGATGTTCTGCCTTTACTTGCTGACAAGTTAGGCATTTGAAAACAAACTCAGCTATATCTCTCTTCATGCCCATCCACCAGTAATGCTCTTTCAGCCCTCTGTACATTTTAGTTCCACCAGGATGCATAGCAAATGGAGACTCATGTGCTTCCTTCATAATGATCTGTCTCAATTCAGCATCATTTGGAACGCACATTCTGCCCTGATGTAGCAATAAACCATCATCTCTCACAGAGAATTCAGGTCTCTTGCCCTGCTGGACTTCTTTCAGTAACCGATATTTTCATCACTCTGACGACCATTACGATCGATCAATCAACACTGTTTGCTACATGCCATGCAACTACTCTGTCATCCCTCATCATCAATCTCTAAAGCGGCATCTTTGTGCTTTCAATTCACATACCATGGACAAAGGAGAAACTCTGAGACTTGCCATAGTTTTGCGACTTAAGGCGTCAGCCACCACATTTGCTTTCCCTGGCTGATAGTCTATTAAGCAATCATAATCTTTGATGAGTTCTAATCATCTCCTCTGCCTCAAATTTAATTCCTTCTGGGTGCCTAAGTACTTCAAGCTCTTGCGATCTATGTAAATGTAGCATTTCTCCCCATACAAATAGTGTCTCGGATCTTGAGCAAAAACAATAGCGCTAGCTCCGGATCATGTGTTGGGTAGTTCCTCTCATGCGGTTTGATTGGCGTGATGCATAAGCAATGACATTCGATCTTGCATCGATGCACAACCTAACCCATTGTGAGAAGCATCACTATAAACTGTGTATTCTTTACCCGGAGTAGGTAAAGTGAGGACTGGAGCTTCAGTCAAACACCTCTTCAACTCATCAAAACTTTGCTGGCATTTATCAGTCCACTGAAATTTTACATCTTTCAGAAGCAGTTTGGTCAGTGGAGAGGATAACATAGAAAACCCCTTCACAAACCGACGGTAATATCCAGCTAAACCCAGAAAACTGTGAATTTCTGTGATGTTCCTGGGTGGCTTCCAATTAAGGATAGCTTCTACCTTGCTGGAATCTACCTTGATCCCTTCAACTGACACAACATGTCCCAAAAAGGAGATTTCTTTCAGCCAAAATTCACATTTCGACAATTTGGCGTATAGCTGTTTCTCCCTTAAGGTCTGCAATACAATCCGCAGATGTCTGTCATGCTCCTCTGCATTCCTTGAATATATCAAAATGTCATCAATAAACACCACCACAAATTGATCAAGATATGGTCTGAAGATAGTGTTCATCAGATCCATAAAAGCAGCTGGAGCATTTGTTAACCCGAATGGCATCACTAGAAACTCATAGTGGCCATACCAATTTCTGAAAGCAGTTTTTGGAATACTCTGCTCTTGCACCTTCAACTGATAATAACCAGATCGTAGATCAATTTTGGAGAATACAGCTGCACCCTTCAACTGATCAAACAGATCATCAATGCGAGGCAATGGATATCTGTTCTTTATTGTCACCTTATTCAACTGTCGGTAGTCAATGCATAAGCGGAGAGTACCATCCTTCTTCTTAACAAACAACACTGGTGCTCCCCAAGGTGACACACTAGGGCGGATGAAGCCCTTTTCAAGTAATTCTTGCAATTGTATCTTCAACTCCTTTAACTCTGCTGGTGCCATTCTGTATGGCGTTATGGAGATTGGATCCACACCAGGCATAACATTAATTTCAAACTGCACTTCTCTTTCCGGAGGTAATCCTGGCAATTCATCAGGAAACACATCTGGAAAGTCATGTACTGTAGGGACTCCCCACTTGGGTGTCTACCACATGTGCCAAGTAGGCTTCACACCCCTTTCTGATCATTTTTCTGGCTAGAGCAGCCGAAAATGATGTTTGATGGCAATAACTGCCTTTCCCCATGTATTACCACATCATTGTACTGAGGAAGGCCAAAAGTGACTGTCTTCAGCCTACAGTCACTCATGGCATGATGCCTAGCTAACCAATCCATGCCCAAGATGATATCATAATCTCTGAAGGGCATTTCAATGAGATTGGACAGAAAAGTGTGTCCTTGGATCACCAAAGGACAATCTCTATACATTCTATTAACCCTGACTTCCTGTCCTAGTGGACTTGTTACTAGCACCTCAAAGTCCATTTTTGTACATGGAACAGCAATGCAATCAATGATGCTAGCACTCACATAAGAATGGGTAGAACCGGATCAAATAACACAAAAAACATCTTGATTAAAAGTTGAGAAGGTACCAGCCACAACATCGGATGTCTCGGCCTCTTCCCTCTGTCTCATTGCATACATTACAGTGGAGCACTTTGTCTTGCTCGATTGTTTCATTGCCTTGGCTGCACTTTGGGCTACCTCTACCTCTGCCTCTACCTCTGCTGGGTGGTTGTGAACTTCTGGTGGCAGGGCTTTGAATTGACCCTTCTGCAGTAGTAGGAGGTGGTCCAA
This sequence comes from Hevea brasiliensis, assembly GCF_030052815.1. NCBI lineage: Eukaryota > Viridiplantae > Streptophyta > Magnoliopsida > Malpighiales > Euphorbiaceae > Hevea > Hevea brasiliensis. Next base: position 84,864,832 of record NC_079504.1, on the reverse strand, counting down.
CTCTGCGACTACTGGTGCAGTCCTTGGCAAAGTGTCCTGTACCTCCACAGTTATAACAGGCTCTAATAGCTTTGTAGCAGATCCCACCATGATTTCTTCCACATGTCTCACATTGGCGGGGAGGATAGGAACCTCTGGTACTTTGCTGACCAGATAGGGGAGGCTTCTGCCCTGAATATCTTCCCCTACCAGATTTCTTGCCACCTCTGCCATGTCCCCCATAGTTCTTCCTCTTTCCAGTAGGACCACTGGAACTCTGTTCTACAGATTTTCCCTCTTTCTCTGTCTTCTCTGATTTCTTTTTCTCAGGAGCAGCTTCAGACTCAATTTTTTCTAACTCTAGAGCTTGAGAAATAAGTTCAGAGAAGTTAGTGTGTTTGAAGCCGACTACTTGAAATCTGATACTGGGCTTCAAGCCAGTTTCAAACCTCTTGCATCTCTCCCTGCTGGTAGAAAGTAAACTCACTGCATAATGGCTTAGGCGAGAAAATTCTCTTTCATACTCAGCCACTGATCTGTTCCCCTGTTTCAGACTTAAGAATTCTTGTAACTTCTGGTCTACATAAGCATCAGGGACATATTTCTGTCTGAATTCCCTGAGAAAGTCATTCCATGTTAGCATTGCAGGTTCTACCAGACTGTGGGGAATGATTTTCCACTAGTCATAAGCATCCCCCTATAGCAAAGATACAGAGTATTCAAATCTGAGCTCCTCCGTGCAATGCAGTTTCTTGAATACCCTATCCATCCTCTCTAACCACTGTTCAGCTTCTAGAGGATCTACTGTCCCCTTAAACTCTGTAGCCCCATACTTCATCAATTTGTCATACTGCCTAGTAGGAGACTGTGGTTGTACCACTGGTGTCTGTATTGGGACTTGAGTAGGCACATTACCAGCCATTTGTTTGAACATTGCAGCCATCTGCTGAGCGAACTGATCAGAAAACTACGGTACTACAGGGGCTGGTGCTGCTGAACCACTGACATTGTGTAGGCCTGGGGCATCCCCTTGCAACTCAGCCTCAGTAGATTGATCGACTGAACGATCACCCTCTTCCATGGTCAATGCGAGTATTCTAGATCTCCTGAGCAAATAACACAAGGAGATTTCCTCCCGTTAGTGCATATTTATAATGTAATGTACTGTATGTATCAAACAATGATGTTGAGCAGTTGTACTATGAAGAAAGAATATTCAAATAACATGTGAAAATAGAATTTTAAAAAAAACTAGCTCTGATACCACTAAAACATGTCACACCCTACCCCTCTGTAAGGCATAACATGATCCCATAGTATATCTAATGAATTACCAACTCCGCCTACTGATAACCCATTAAATATACTACAAGGGATTTTAAAAACTTTTCTTACTTCTTTTACAGTGGTGAGCACTATTTACAGGTATTAAAAACCTTTTTGAATTGTAGTGATAGAACTAACATATTTGAATTATTTGGAATTTCTGTAAAAATTTTGGCAGAGTGCCATCTGTATTTTGGATAAAACAGTTCTTCAGAAAACCTGTAAAAAGCACTTCAATATTTTTCCAAATCTCAACTTCAACATTTTTCTCAACACAACATATTTATCAACTCAAATCCACAGTGATTTTTTCAAAGTCTGAGATATAAGAAATATAATACAATTTTTACAAGCCAAAATAACTCATAATTATTTTACAACTTCAAGGTACAATTTGAATTTACAACTGCTCAAAATCAAAAACAATATGTACATACAGTGGTCATATATTACAGTACAAAATGCAAAATGTTATTATACCAGGTAATCTCTCGCTGGAGGTACTAGCAGCCTAGTCTGCCACTGCTGTCTGTCTACTGCGCGACAATAAAAGCTATCATGAGACAATGTCTCAGTGGTGCACAATATTAACCAAATACAATTTAAATCACAATTCATAAATCATATAAATAGTGGATACTTAAAACCATAGTTAATTTCAAGACAGTAATTGTCAATAAGAATTTAAACTCCATTTCTCAATATCACAATAATTTCAATAAGTCAGATCATGGTTGAATTCAAAAGACAGTATATGTCAATAAGAGTTTAAATTCATTTCACAATCTCACAATACAAATCAATAAATCACACATAGCTTAATCATGTTCCAAAGTTCAATTCGTCCCAAAAGCCGATGGGTAATGAGGTATTCAATTCGTCCCAAAAGTCAATGACTAATGAGGAATAACATAGCTAGCAAGCAAAAATATGAGTACTCATCCAATTCGTCCTCAACAGGCACACACCTCAACACTTCAACCAGAGAGGGAATTCAATTCGTCCCACTAGACAAGCTTGCAAGGAATACAATCAATATACATGATAGCTGTGGTTTCAAACCATTTCCAATACTTTTCAATTAGTAAGTATCCATCAATATCATTCAAATAATTTCTCACAGTTTTCAAATCATTTACAATGCTTTTCAAGCAATAAATATCCATTCAAACACATTTCCACAATTTAAAACAATAATGTACAAATAGTCATAATTCATTTCAATTGAAAAATTCAAATGAAATAGTTGTTGTGCACAAACCTCTGATGACTGTCTCCTGGTCTGGACTCAGTGTTTCCTTCCCTTTATCTGAGTCTTTACTAACTGAGAAACACAATTTGAAGTGTTTCAGTACTAAATTAAATTGTCTCTAACGATAATGTTCGATAAGTAATTCACTGAAAGCTATTATTTGCTTAATCACCTAATATACCGACCCTCGATGCGTTCTAGGTAAATTAGGTTTTAGTGTCACTAATATGTCACATTCGATAGTGTTTTAGGGTTGGTACTCGTTACCAATTTCATTTCCTTGTTTAGTGCATTTTATTGCAACTTGCTGGATTCCGGGATACTAGTTTGACCTAGCCGGACGACCTAGTTCCCTCAATTTTTGGGTTTTGGTCAAAACTACAAACTTGTAGATCTATGTCTTATTGCACGCGGGGCAAAATTTCAGGTCAATCCGAGTTATGTAGACCAAGTTATGGTCATTTTACTATTGCTAGTCAAATGGCATCAAATTAGGTCATTTTAGGTCAAATTTGGTCAACTTTGGTTCGGCCAGTTTTTGGACCCGAACTTGTGCAAGCTGTTTGACTTGCTTATGGTCATTTCTGGGCTTTTGTGTCTTCATAAGACCTGTAGGTATGGGTCTTAACTATTCATGGTTAAAATTTCAGGTCAATTGGACCTGTTTTTTGTAAGTTATGGCCTAAACACTAACTGCTGCCCAAATGGTCAGTTTTCAGGTTTCACTTGCACTTAATCCGAATGGGTCATTTTTTCATGCTACCTTGCAAGCAGAATTTTGGTATGCTTTCTTAATGAAAGTTGGCACATTTTGTGCCTAGTTTCACCTCCAATTGGTCTCATACCAATTGGAGTTACACATTTAAAGTTATAGGTTAAAATGTACACTGCCCTTAATTACATTGCATAAACATGTATCAATTACACATTTACCTTACTCTAAGTCCATCTCTCTTACCCATTCTGTTTTGGTACATTACCAAAACCATTTACCACTTCACATAAAAATCATTTTGGCCAGAATACAAACATCCTCAATACACCAAATAAAACTCTAATTCATAAAGTCCAATTACAACCACAAATACACATAGCACTACTCATCATTTCATACAATTTCCACCACTAATTTATATACCTATCCATCAATCCTCAATGTCATAATTCTGCCAATATCTTCATGAATTCATACATTCATCAAAGAGTCCCAAGGCTGCCGAATTGTTCCACAATGCCAAAATTTCACATACTTTCTTCAACTTCAATTTCAAATGCATAATCACCATTACATATGGAAATAACTTACTAGGACATCAATTCACCCTATTCAACATGAATTCTCATCAAACATATGTAAGAATATTTCATTAACCATACAACTCCATGGCTGTCCAAAAATTGATATATCAAGAACTCCTCAAAACTTAAAATTTCCTTCACAAAGCAAACACCCATAACATGTATACAAACTTTAACAAAGCAATATTCAAAAATACAAACTTACCTTTGGTTGGGACTTGTTAAACCTTGATTAAACTTGATTTTAGTATCAAACTCTTCCTTGTGATGTGGGGATAAAACTTAATGAAGAAACCTAAGTGATTGGAGGTGAAATGAAGGAGTGGAGGAAGCTTTAAGTGAAACGGCAATGGAGGTTTCTCAATCTTCTCAATTCGGCATGGATGGTCTTCAAAGGTTGAAGATGATGCTTTAGTGGAGCAATCTGCCCACTTAATCCATTTTATAATTCTTAGTGGTCCACTTACTAAATTTAAATCATATAATATGTTAAATGTGTTATTTACACAATTTTCACTCCACTTTTGGCTATTTGCATTAGGTACCAGTAAACTAATTTTTCATTTTATTTTCTAAGTGTAATATTATTTATTTTTAATGGACATTTAGGTCAAAAGACAATTCGGGATGTCAAATGACCATAATGCCCCTGTTAAGTTATATTCCGATTTTTCTGCAACAAGGTTTTGTCTGTTTTTCGATTTCTCACTTTTCCTTGTACTAATACTTTAATTTTTCTTTGATATTTCTAATGATATTTATACTTCAATTGATGTCTCTTTAAGTCCTAAAAATATTTTCCAGGGTTCCCCACAGTCCAGGGCTGGTCAACGGTCTACGCCGTGACTTCCCGGTGCGGTCACCCATCGCTAGGGTTCTCGACTAGCTTAACTTGGTTACATTTCTTTGCTATTATTTTTCCTTCATTTTTCTTGTATTTTCTTTTCTTGTATTTCATTATTTTATGTCTCCTCACTCATAACGAAGTGTAGTTCTAGGCATCCTAGCTGTCCGGATAACACTGGCCATCGGAACAGTAGAACGCACTACCGAACTTAGGGGTGTTACATTTCTAGTTTCCTGTTTACATCTTTAATCTCTTAAAAGGCAGAACTTGATTTTTTAAATAGTAGAAAAAGTTTTAGAAGCTGTTCAAGGGCTGCCATAGGTGTTCGTGGTATGGACAAGCTAGAGGGACAACATCTGGTGTCCTAAAGACGCATCTCAAAAGCGCAAATACACTACAGTGCATCAAGAGGTTAGTGTGTTTGTTCTTGATTTAATCTAGGGTTCTAAAATTAATCTGATTAATTCTAAAATCTTAAATGGCAAATGCAGATCCAAAAACATATTAAAAGTGTTTTAATATGTTGTTTATCATTGAAATCAAATAGATGAAAATAAATCTTGCATGATGCATGTGACTCTAGGTGAAAATTTTTGAATTCAATGGTATAAACTTGTGTTTTTTACGCTTCCGCTCCTTCAAAATTATGGGCAGCATGTGTAAGTGATATTGAAGTATGATTATGTTGAAGTGTATGTGTAATATTGACATTGAGATATGTTGAATTTTGGTGGAAGTGAATGTTGAACTTAATGGTGAATTGTGTGCATTGAGCACTTAAATGTTCTGCCCAAAATTGTTGCTGGAATTGTGTACAATATATATATGGAAGTGTCATTGATTGAATATTGAAGTAATGAGGAGGATAAGGAATATCAAATTGGAAGTGTATGTACTTTGTACAGGTTGTGTATTGATGGCAGTACCTAAATTAGGTCATAAGTGCCAAACTGTAAGCCCAATTGGTATGAGGTTAATGGGGGGTAAAACTAGACACCAAATAGGCCAACTTTCATGTAGAAATGTTGCCAAAATTCTACCTAGAAACTGACCTTAAAAATGACCAAATCCGGAATAGCAACCTTGCAACCCAGATTTTTGACCATATGAACAGTAGTAATTAAGATGACCATAACTACTCAAAACAGGTCCAATTGACCTGAAATTTTTACCATGGTTAGCTTAGACATAGAGCTACATTTCTTATTGAAGATAATAAATCCCAGAAATGACCAGAACCAAGTTAAATAGCTTGCACAAGTTCGGGTACCAAAACTGCCAGAACTAAAAGTGACCTAAAATTGACCAAATTTTGCACTAAAGGTGCAATCTGTCTAGCTTTAGTAAATTAATTATATCTTGGTCTATACAACTCAGAATAACCTGAAATTTTGCCTCGCCTACAATAAGACATAGAGCTATAATTTTGCTTCTTTGACCATAAGCTAAAAAACAAGAGAAATAGGACTTTAAGCTAGACTAATCTAGCACACCAAAAATTGAGAATTTGACACTTACATACAATGATGCTTGAAGCAATTTGGCAATGAATGCCAAGTTATCAAAATGGTAGATTGCACTATACTGGCAGCATATTGAATTATAATATGTGACATGTTGATGCTAGAAACAACTTATCCATAGTACCTAAAAAGGTCAACATATGCATTGACTTATGAATTACATAATAGTTAGTAAACTCTAAAAGTTGAAGAAGAATTAAACATTTAATTTATAATGTACCCTAGTTTTCCTAGTTGACTAGTTTGAATAGGTTGGCATGCCAATAGGATTTTGACAGCTGTTCTGTAAATGGCTTCATGCCATCTCTTGTGTTTCTGACTTATTATGCCACACTATGACTTTAATAACCTACGGCTATACATATTTTGTATTTATTCTTGGCTTATCGCCAGATTGACTATATGGCTTTTTAGCCATACTATTTACACACTGGGAGACACTTTGTGACCGATGGTGTGATGGCCCGAGGTATTAGGTACCCTGTGTCAGTATATCCATTTATCCAGTCTAATCAGTATATAAGCTACACGGGCAGTAATTCAAGTACTATTAAATTCAAATAGATAAATCTAGTCTACTGACATACAGTACCACCAAAAATTCGTAAACACTTTATTTACTTTATTTTAGTGTATGTTTTCTTTATATTTGGCACCACTAAGAAAAATTGCTTAGCGCGTTGCTTTCGTAATGCGTAGGTATTGGAGTCACAACTGGGGAGCTCAGCAGACCTACGATCGGGTGAGACATCAGATCTACACAGGAGTCCAGAGTTATCTGCACTGCATTGCATACATGGTAGGACTTAGGATATCTTTTATTTTGTACTTTTGTTGTATTTTTGAAATTCGGCCTTGTATTTGGTAATGTTATGAAAGCTCTAAAGTTTGTAATATTTTATACATATTAAATAACATGGAGATTTTCTGAATATATTTGAATTATTATGGACTGTATTATGGAACTATTTAATATTTGTAAAGTCCATTGACTTTCTTGAGAAATAGAGTATGAATTATTTGAGATTTTGATATTATTATATTAAACTGCTTTTCAACAGTTTGGAAGAATGATTTATGCAACGGCACCTTGCCAAATTTTTATTACTAATCTTGAAACACTGATTTTATTAAAGTATGAAAATAGAACCAGTATGATATGAACTTTACATAAAAGACTACTTAAATCAAATTGAGTTCAGAAAATAAGATAATCACAGACTAGGTGCTCCGGCACGCCGTGCAGCACGCCTTGCTCGGCTACACTATAGACGGGTTAGGGGTGTTACATTTAGTGGTATCAGATCACGGTTTAGGCGTTTCTAGACCTAGATAGTTTGCATATCATGCATTGCATTGTAAGTGTTAAGATGGCTCTAATGTAGATCTTTTGATTTGTTATTTTGATCAGAATATGGACTCCACATCGCAGAGAGCGGTCGATAAGGAGGTGAAAAGTCAAGCTCCATCTATGATTGAACCAAGAGATAGGAGGGAACCTGCTCCACTAGGACCAAATGCACCAGTCACATTTCAACAAATGGTTGAGTTCTTTAGATAGATGGCAGGAGTTATGCCACCACCACCACCTCCACATGAAAAATCTAATATGGAGAGACTCAGGAAAATTGGAGCAGTGAATTTTCTAGGCAAAAGGGAAGATGATTCTGTCACAGCTGAAAACTAGTTGGACAGAACTAGAAGAGTCTTGAAACAACTTCACTGTACTCCAGAGCAGAATTTAGAAGCTGCTGTATCACTACTGTAAGATGATGCATACCAATGGTGGGATACAGTGACTAGTGAGGTGCCACCAGACAAATAACTTGGGATTTCTTTCTCACTGAGTTCACAAAGAAGTATGGGGGCAGTGTATACCTGGAAGATAAGAGAAGGGAGTTTATTACCCTACGCCAGAGACAGCTGACAGTGGCTGAATATGAAAGAGAATTTGTCAGACTGAGCTGCTATGGGTAGGAAATAGTCCCTAATGAGGCAAAGAGATGCAAGATATTTGAGGAAGGACTCAATGACAACATTAAAGTAATGATTACAGCCTTAGGGATTACAGAGTTTGCCAAGTTAGTGGAAGCTGCACTGAAGGTTGAAAAAGTTAGAATGAATGAGCAGAACAGAAGGGACAGATAGCAGAAAAGAGGTCGAGTCGAGGCCAGACATCTTACGCCCTAGTAAGAAATTCAGAGGTTTGCTTACTCAGAGTTTCAGTAGAGCACCAAGTCAGGGTCAGTCATAGAGGCCCAAATCTCAGTTTGCACCAAGGAGAGGCCAGTCCACACCTTCAGTGGCTAGCTCTCCAGGGACAGGGTACAGGGGACTAGCCCCAACAGTATCTGTTGCTTACCCACATTGCCAAAAATGCCATAAGGGTGAATGTTGGAGGATGATAAGTGCTTGTTTACGGTGTGGATCTACAGACCACCTAGTCCGAGATTGTCCTTGCAGAACTGCTACATCCACTCTGGTATCAACTAATAGGCCTGCCCCTCCAGCTCCAAGGGGTAAAAAACCGGGCAAGGCTGAGGCAGCTAGTACTTCACAGAAACCTATATCAGAATCTGTGGAGAGAGCAAAAGGTAGAAAACCAGCCAGAGTTTATGCTATAAGGGCACAGGAGGAACAAGATAGTCCAGATGTCATCAAGGGTACATTCCTCCTCTATAATACTTTTGTGCATGCATTAGTGGATCTTGGATCTACTCATTCATATATTTGTATCAAGCTGCCCATAGAAAAGAGAATACCAATAGAGGAAAGTGACCAAGACATCCTGGTCACAAATCCGCTAGGCCATAGTATGATAGTAAACAAGGTGTATAAGGGCTGTCCATTGATAATTCAAGGGAAAGAGTTCTCAGCAGGCTTAATCAAACTGCTTTTCCATGAGTTTGATGTGATTTTGGGAATGGACTGGTTATCCCATCATCAGGCAATAGTAGATTGTAAATTGAAAAGAATCTCTCTAAAAACTGCTGAGAACAAAGAAATAACAGTTGAAAGGACATATTTCTTGTCCAATGTCATCTCAGCTACAGTTGCAAGGAGATGGTTGAGAAAAGGGTGTGAAGCCTATCTGGCACACGTGGTTGACACTAGGCAGGGCAAACTTAACTTGTCTGACATACCCACAGTAAGGGATTTCTCTGAGGCATTTCCTGAGGAATTGCCTAATTTACCACCAAAAAGGGAAGTTGAATTTGCTATTGAGATTATGCAAGGTACAGCTCCAATCTCAATTGCTCCATATAGGATGGCACCTGCTGAATTGAAAGAGTTAAAAATCCAGCTGCAAGAATTACTAGACAAGGGGTTCATACGCCCCAGTGTGTCACCTTGGGGAGCTCCAGTACTGTTTGTAAAGATGAAAGATGGGACACTGAGGTTATGTGTTGACTACCGACAGGTAAATAGAGTAACAATAAAGAACAAGTATCCGTTGCCTAGAATTGATGATCTGTTTGATCAGTTGAAGGGAGTCGATGTGTTTTCTAAGATTGATCTCAGATCGGGGTATCATCAGCTAAGGGTTAAGGATGCAGATGTGCCTAAGACTACATTTAGAACCCGGTATGAGCATTATGAATTCCTAGTGATACCATTTGGGTTAACAAACGCTCCAGTAGCATTCATGGACCTTATGAACCGTATCTTCCATCCATACTTAGATTGATTCGTAGTGGTCTTCATTGATGACATCCTAGTGTATTCTAAGGATAAAGCATAACATGATGAGCATTTGAGAATTATTTTGCAGACTCTAAAAGAGAAGAAACTATATGCTAAATTATCCAAGTGTGAGTTCTGGTTGAATGAGATTGCATTCCTTAGACATGTAGTATCAACTGAAGGGATTAGAGTGGATCCCAAGAAAATTTAAGCAGTGATGGAATGGAAGCCTCCCAGAAATACAACTGAAATTAGAAGTTTCTTGGGGTTAGTTGGATATTATAGAAGATTTGTAAAGGGATTTTCCCTGATAGCTGCTCCAATGACCAAATTACTACACAAGAATATGAAATTTGACTGGAATGACAAGTGTCAAGCCAGTTTTGAGAGGCTAAAGGCTATGTTGACAGAAGCACCAGTGTTAACACAGCTAGTGTCGGGAAAAGACTTTGCAGTCTATAGTGATGCCTCACATAATGGGTTAGGGTGTGTACTCATGCAAGAAGGGAAAGTGGTTGCATATGCTTCTAGGCAGTTAAGGCCACATGAAAGAAATTACCCTACTCATGATTTAGAGTTAGCAGTAATCATCTTCGCATTGAAGATATGGAGGCATTACTTGTATGGAGAAAAATGCTACATATACACAGACCATAAGAGTCTGAAGTATCTGCCAACCCAGAAGGAACTTAATTTGAGACAGAGGCAATGGATTGAATTCCTGAAAGATTATGATTGTGTGATTGACTACCACCCTGAGAAGGCAAATGTAGTTGCTGATGCTATAAGCAGAAAATCTATTATAGCATTAAGATCTCTGAATGCCCAACTGTCCTTAACTCATGATGGAGTTATTTTGGCTGAGTTACAAGTGAAGCTGAATCTGTTACAACAGATACAGGATGGGCATAAGACAGATGAGAAATTAATGGCTGTTATGAGCAAAATCACTGAAGGGAAGGAAATTGAATATGAAGTGAAAGAAAATGGGTGCCTGTACTATAAAGAAAGAGTGTGTGTTCCAGATGATAAAGAATTGAAAACCAATATTCTGAGAGAAGCACATAATAGTGTGTATGCTATGCACCCAGGAAGCACAAAAATGTACCATGACCTAAAACTTCGATACTGGTGGCCAGGTATGAAGAAGGACATAGTTGACTATGTAACTAGATGCTTGACATGTCAGCAAGTTAAAGCAGAACATCAAGTTCCATCAGGTTTGTTACAGCCCATAAACATGCCTAAATGGAAATGAGATCGAGTCACTATGGACTTTGTCAGTGGTCTACCTCTCACTCAGAAGAAGCATGATGCAGTATGGGTGATTGTGGATAGGTTGACCAAATCAGCACATTTTCTGCTAGTCAAAACTGACTATTCACTGGAAAAGCTAGCAGAATTGTATATCAATGAGATAGTTAGACTACATGGAATTCCACTTTCCATTATATCTGATAGAGACCCGAGGTTTACATCTAGATTTTGGAAGAAATTACAAGAGTCCTTGGGCACACAACTCCATTTTAGTACGATTTTTCATCCTCAGACAGATGGACAGTTAAAAAGAATAATCTAGGTAAATTTTAAAACTCATTGAGTTATTGTAAACAATAAATTGAACTGATAATGATAATAATAACCGAACATATATGATAGGTCATATGCTGAGAAGTTGTGTTATTGAGTTTGAGGGAAGTTGGGACAGATACCTTCCACTGGCAGAATTTGCAAACAACAATAGCTGTCAAGCTAGCAAACAAATGGCACCCTATGAAGCACTGTATGGGAGAAAATGCAGAACACCTGTATGTTGGACTGAATTGGGTGAAGATAAGCTAGTGGGGCCAGACCTGATAAAACAGATAGAGGAAAAGGTGAAACTGATAAAGGCCAATTTGAAAGTTTCCTCAGACCGATAAAAATCTTATGCTGACTTGAGGAGAAAAGACATTGAGTATGAAGTTGGTGAGAAGGTATTTCTTAAAGTATAACCATGGAAGAAAGTGCTGAGATTCGGGAAAAAGGGAAAATTAAGCCCTAGGTTTATTTGTCCATATGAAGTTATTGAACGTGTGGGACCAGTAGCCTACAGATTAGCCTTACCACCTGAGCTGGGCAAGATACATAATGTGTTCCATGTCTCGATGCTCAGAAGATACAGATCAGATCCTTCACATGTCATCTCAGAAGAAGAAATTGTGGTACAACCTGACCTAACATATGAAGAAGAACCAATTAAAATCTTGGCATGAGAGGTAAAAGAGCTCAGAAACAAAACAATTCCACTAGTGAAAATCTTATGGAGACACCACAACATGGAAGAGGCAACATGGGAGAGTGAGGAGACAATGAGGCAACAGTTCCTTTAGCTCTTCACATCAGGCAAATTTCGAGGACGAAATTTTTATTTAGAGGGGAAGAGTTGTAACATCCTCATTGTACGTGTTCTGTACGTTCTGTTGCTCCAGTGGCCAAATATCAGTCCAAACAAGTTAGGATGTCTGGAACTACACTTCGGTGATAGTGAATAGACATATAATGATGAAATAAATAAAAATAAAATACAAGAAAAATCAAAGAAAAGTGAAAGAGAGAAAATGAAGCTAAGTTAAATGGCTAAACACAGATGATGGGTATCAGTTGCCGGAAGGCCGTTGCCAACCCTAGGACCATGGGAAACCCTCAAAATTTAATTTTGAGACATAAATAAAGATTTATTGAAATGTAATTGACACTTGAAATATCAAAGAAAAATTAATAAATTAGTACAAAGAAAAATGAAAAATTAAGAAACAGACAAAAATCGGTGTTACAGAAAAATTGAGAATATAACCCGAAGTGGGGTATTTTGGTCATTTGACACCTAGAGTTGTGTTTTGACCTTGATGTCCATTAAAAATAAATGATATTGCACTTAGAAAATGTCATGAAATATTAAATTGTGACATATTATGTAAATAGTGAAAAAGGGAAGATAAATGTGTAAATAATGGAACTTGAAATAATTAAACATTTAACTTAAAGTTAGTGCTCCACTAACTCAAACCTTTGGACACCTATCTAAGCCATTTGTGGGCAGAATCACCATCTTCAACATTGAAAGAAAAACCAGCTGAGAGAAACTCACCATGGAAACCACACATGCAACCTCCATGGGTGCATGATCAAGCAAACATTTCTACTTGGTTCCTTCATTAAAGCTTGCCTGCTTACCTTGGAGAAGATATTGGCAACAAGAAAAACAAGATTTGGTGAAGTTTTGATAAGCTTCAAAAGTGGTAAGTGTCCAAAACCTCTCCCTTGCTTTAGTAAACCTTATGTTTAGGTTGAGGTGAGTATTTTAGTGAAGAGAAATGAAGAAAATCTTGAGAAATGAAATGGTCCATTTTCAGCAGCCATGATTATGTGTTGTTTTTGAGTTTTTCTTACCTCTAATGGATGGAAATTATGGTTGATTAACTCAAATGGAGGATGTAGTAAGTTAAAATCTAAGTATGTGCATGTAGTGCTTGAATTAAGGGTGTGAAATAGAACCTTAATGCTTTGGGCAAACTGCCATGTTTGACAGCCTATTAAATCATGAATTTGTGTGTGAATATGTATTTTATTAATAAAATATGCTAGTATTAAATTGTGTGTAGCATGTGCACATAATATTGAAGTATGATTATGTTGAAGTGTATGTGTAATATTGACATTGAGATATGTTGAATTTTGGTGGAAGTGAATGTTGAACTTAATGGTGAATTATGTGCATTGAGCACTTGAATGTTCTGCCCAAAATTGTTGCTAAAATTGTGTACAATATATATACGGAAGTGTCATTGATTGAATATTGAAGTAATGAGGAGGAGAAGGAATATCAAATTGAAAGTGTATGTGTTCTGTGCAGGTTGTGTATTGGTGGCAGTACCTAAATTAGGTCATAAGTGCCAAACTGTAAACCCAATTGGTATGAGGCCAATGGAGGGTGAAACTAGACACCAAATAGGCCAAATTTCATGTGGAAATATTGCCTAAATTCTACCTATAAACTGACTTTAAAAATGACCAAATTTGAAATAGCAACCTTGCAACCCAGATTTTTAACCATATGAACAGTAGTCATTAGGATGACCATAACTCAATCAAAACAAGTCCAATTGACCTGAAATTTTTACCATGATTAGCTTAGACATAGAGCTACATTTCTTATGAAGACAGAAAAGCCCATAAATGACCAGAACGAAGTTAAATAGCTTGCATAAGTTCGGGTACCAAAACTGCTAGAACTAAAAGTGATCTAAAATTGACCAAATTTTGCACTAAAGGTGCAATCTGTCCAGCTTTAGTAAATTGATCATATCCTGGTCTATACAACTCAGAATAACCTGAAATTTTGCCCCACGTGCAATAAGATATAGAGCTACAATTTTGCTTGTTTGACCAGAAGCTAAAAACCAAGAGAAATAGGACTTTAACCTAGACCAATCTAGCACACCAAAAATTGAGAATTTGACATTTACATACAATGATGCTTGAAGCAATTTGGCAATGAATGCCAAGTTATCAAAATGGTAAATTGCACTATATTGGCTGTGACACCCCTTGCCCGTCTACAGTGTAGCCGAGCAAGTTATGTCACTCAGTGTGTCGGAACATCAATTCATGTTTCAATTTCAATTAATCCCTTTTTATTCATTTATTTATAATTTTTTGATAAATCTAAATTTTTTCGCAAATTTTATAGAAAATCCGGCAGAGTGCCGGCTATAAATTGGAAAACAGTTCTTCTGAACCTATTTAAAAACACTTCCAATAATATTATCATATTATTCTCAATTAACCTCCAATATATTCTCAATTCACTTCAATATCTCAAAATTTACATTCATCTCATATCATACCAAATTCAATGAGAAATACTCATATTTATTTCTGAACACAGTTCATAGATAATTACAGCAAAAATATAATTACATGAGTTTATAATGTACATAACAAAAGTTTACAAAATACAAAATATCAAAATATCAAAATATCCCAGATGGCCTAATGTCCTACCAAATGCACTGCAATGTGAGGTGACTCTGAACTCTGAGTGCAGATATGAAGGCTCACCCAGTGTGCGGCTCTTTGGACTCCCATTTGTGTCTCCGATTACTGCGGCGTGGCAAAATCGATGAGCTAAGCAATTCTGCTTAGTGGTGACAATATAAAAAATAAAATAAAATAAATTATGCAGAATGTATGTTTACATTTCTGGGTAGACTTAGTTTCTGATATTTATTGCAGTGCTATTCGATTTAAGTTAGGTAAGATTTATTAACATTGCCCGAGTAACCTAACTTAGTCAACTGGACTGGATAAATAGGTAAACTGGCAATGGGTACTAAGTACCTCGAACCATCACACCATCGGTCACATTGTGTCTCCCGGTGTGCAACAGAACAGCTAATAAGCTGTAATAATTATCGGGGATTAAACCCAAGTATAACAACTCAATATCATAGCCAAAGGCTATTATGTCACAGAATGGCATGGGAAGCCATGAAATACAGAATGGCATGAAGCCATATGCGATCGCTAACAGAACCCTATTGGCATGCCAAACTATCCAACCAATCACATTAGGCCTACTAGGGCATTTAACACTTTTTATTTGTGTAATTCTTTGAAATTGAAATTTTTATGACTACTATTCATTTCACTAGTCAACCAAAATGTTGACTTTTGCATTGATAATAGGTAAATTAGTTTAATTATCATCAATAAACCACATTTTGCATTTAAAACTTGTTGGTATTGGTTGCCAATACCATCTCTAAGCTTAATGATAATTAGACAAAAATTTCAGTTTTCATGCTTTGTCTTTACTGTTCCATTAGTCATATTTGCAGTGGAAATTTGGAAAAGTGATCAACATGCAAGTTGTTCCTTATTTTGTCTAGATGAATATCTTTTTTTGAATCACTCCATTTGGAGTTTTTTAACTCAAGTTATGGCCTAAATACCATAACTGGCCGGATTGGACAGATTCCAAATTTCTGGGCAAAACTGGTTCTACCAGATTTGGTGACTCAAGTTTGGTTGGCAATTTGACTAGGTTGTGGTCATAATTTGAGTTAGGTTTCTTCATGAAAGTTGTTGGTCTATATGTCACCTTGTTGCTGGTAAAATTTCAGGTCAATTGGACCTTTCTAAATTGAGTTATGGCCAAATGACCAAACACTGTTCATTTTGTCATTTTGCCCAGGCAGATTGCAGGTCACCCGGATTAGGGCAAACTTTTGGTCAAGTTGGTTTGGTTTTCTGGGCATGCTTTCTTCATCAACGTTGTGCCATTATGTGTCTAGTTTCATGTCCAATTGACCAAACACCAATTGAACCTCTACAATTCAAGTTATGGCTGTCCAAACAGGCTGGACTCATAGCCAAACCTGCAGGTTACACAAGGCAGCCACTCTAACCTCAAATCCAACAACCCAATTCACTTCATTTCTGGTTCAAACCAAAACAAATGGTCACTAATTGACCACTAAAACCTACTTCCATCATCACAAGATCAAATCTCATTCTTCAACCCAAACCCTAACTCAACAATTTCAAAATCATGCATTTTCACTTTATTTCATCAATCTACTTAGCAAATACATATTGTGGGCAGCCCTAATACCCTTTTAACTTCATTAAATTCAACACCATCAAACCCTAACCATGGCTGCCAAAAATAAGGGATGGCATACCAATGTCTTTCATCAAGTTTCTTTGTCATTTAATCACCAATATAGTGCTTAAACATGAAATTGAATTGAAATTTAAGGTTTTGGTCACTAACCTCTTATGGAATGAGATTTCTCACTTGCTAGGGTTCCTCCTTTCCTTTCCTTTTTGCTCCCAAAAGACTTGCCAAGGTGTAAGAACACTTTTTTGTGTTGCTAGGTTAGGGTTTTGTTGGGTAGAAAGTGGTGGAATCAAGCTTTGAAAAGCTTGGTTTTGGTTAGCTATGGAGGAGGTGGTGACGCCAAGAAGAAGAAAGGAGAAGGTCTTCTGATTTTCTTTTTCATTTTCTGCTGATTTAGCCTCTTTTAAATAAGATTATGCCATGTGTCAAGTTTTGATTGGTTGGGAGAATTTTAATGACATCATTATGATGTCATTATTCCATTTTCTTTCAATTTCTCACCATTTCTTGTCTATTTAATTTCAATTAAATTTTTAACAACATTTATTCATATTTTATGTCATATAATTCATTTACATAAATGGAAAACTTGGTCAAAAATCATCTCGGAAGACGAAATGACCAAAATGCCCTCCGTTTGGCTTACCGAGCCAAAATTGTGTGTACCGATAGAAAAATTTTTCTAAGTATTTTCTTGGCATTCTAATGCCATAAGAACCTCAATAACCCTTCTCTAGAGTCTCAAAAATTATTTTATAATTTTTCCCTCTGGTCTAGGACTGCTAACGGCCTTCACCGTCACTTCCCTTTCGGGTTCCCCATACCTGGTGTTTCGGCTTGTTTAACCTTAGTGTATTTGGTTTCTAAAATTTTTCTTTGATTTTTTTGAGCATTATTTAGTTACTTAATAACTCCTCACTCTAGTCTATTTATAATTTCAAACATTCTAGCTGCCCGGACCAACATTGGTCACCGGAACAGTAGACTGTACGGTCTAGCTAAAGTGAGGATGTTACAACTCTTCCCCTCTAATAAAAATTTCATCCTCGAAATTTACCTGATGCAAACAGTTGAGGGAACTGTTGCCTCATCATCTCTTCACTTTCCTAAGTTGCCTCCTCGGTGTTGTGGTGCTTCCAAAGCACTTTCACCAGTGGAATCTGCTTATGCCTCAACTCTTTTACTTCCCGAGCCAGGATCTGTATGGGTTCCTCTTCATATGTCAAATCCGGTTGTACTTCAATTTCTTCCATGGAGATGACATGTGAAGGATCTGAGCGGTATCGTCTTAGCATAGACACATGGAACACATTGTGGATCTTGTCCAGCTCTGGTGGTAAAGCTAGCTTGTAGGCTACTGGTCCCACACGTTCAATGACTTCATATGGGCCAATGAACCTAGGGCTCAACTTACCCTTTCTTCCAAACTTCAGTATTTTCTTCCATGGTGAGACTTTGAGAAACACTTTATCACCAACTGTACACTCTATCTCTTTTCTCTTCAGGTCGGCATAAGACTTCTGTCTATCGAAGGCAATCTTCAGGTTAGCTTTGATTATTTTCACTTTTTCCTCAGTCTGTTTCACCAGGTCTAGCCCTACCAACTTATCTTCGCCCAATTCATTCCAGCACACTAGAGTTCTACATTTCCTCCCATACAGTGCTTCATACGGGGCCATTTGGATGCTAGCTTGATAGCTATTGTTGTATGCAAATTCTGCCAGTGGAAGATATCTATCCCAACTTCCCTCAAACTCAATGACACAACTCCTCAGCATATCCTCAAGGACCTAACATATATTTCATGTTATTATTATCATTTCAGTTCAATATTTGCATTAGTTCAATTAGTTTCAGTTGCTTACCTGGATTACTCTTTCTGATTGCCCATCCGTCTGAGGATGGAAAGCTGTGCTGAAATGGAGTTGTGTACCCAAGGATTCATGCAACTTCTTCCAGAATCTTGATGTAAACCTTGGGTCTCGGTCAGATATGATAGAAAGTGGGATTCCATGCAGTCTAACTATCTCACTGATATACACTCGCTAGCTTCTCCAAAGGAGTAGTCCTAATCGGCAGAAAATGTCTTGACTTTGTCAATCTATCCACTATCACCCATACCGCATCATGCTTCTTTGGGTGAGGGGTAGACCACTAAAAATCCATAGTGACCGGTCCCATTTCCATTCGTATGTTTATAGGTCAGAACAAACCCAATGGAACTTGATGTTCTACCTTAACTTGCTGACATGTCAAACACTTAGTCACATAGTCAGCTATATCCCTCTTCATACCAGGCCACCAATAATGAAGCTTCAAATCATTATACATTTTTGTGCTCCCCGGGTGCATAGCATAAACACTAGTGTGTGCTTCATTTAGAATATTAGTCTTCAGTTCCCCATCATCTGGTACACACACTCTTCCTCTATAATATAGACACCCATCTGCTTTCACCTCATATTCAGTTTCCTTCCCCTCAGAAATTTTACCCACAATGGCCATTAGTTTTTCATCTGCCCTCTGCCCATCTTGTATTTGCTGTAGTAGGGTTGGCCTCACTTGCAACTCAGCCAAAATAGCTCCATCTTGAGCTAAGGACAGACAGGCATTTAGTGATCTTAAAGCTGTGATGGACTTCCTGCTCAAAGCATCAGCCACTACATTTGCCTTCCCAGGATGATAATCTATCACACAATCATAGTCCTTCAGGAACTCAATCCATCGCCTTTGTCTAAGGTTGAGCTCCTTCTGGGTTGGCAAATATTTTAGACTCTTGTGGTCTGTGTAAATGTAGCACTTTTCACCATACAAGTAGTGCCTCCATATCTTCAGTGCGAAGATAATTGCTGCGAGCTCTAGATCATGGGTAGGGTAATTCTGTTCATGTGGCCTTAGCTGCCTAGAAGCATAGGCGACCACTTTCCCCTCTTGCATCAATACACACCCTAGCCCATTATGCGAGGCATCACTATAGACCACAAAGTCCTTTCCCGACACTGGCTGTGTTAACACTGGTGCTTCTGTCAACATAGCCTTCAACCTCTCAAAACTGGCTTGGCACTTGTCGTTCCAGCCAAATTTCACATTCTTATGCAACAACTTGGTCATTGGAGCAGCTATAAGAGAGAACCCCTTCACAAATCTGCTGTAGTATCCAGCTAGCCCTAAGAAACTTCTGACCTCAGTTGTATTTCTAGGAGGCTTCCATTCCATCACTGTTTCTATCTTTTTGGGATCTACTCTAATCCCCTCAACTGACCCTATGTGTCCAAGAAAGGAGATCTCACTCATCCAAAAATCACACTTGGACAACTTAGCATACAGCTTCTTTTCTCGCAGGGTTTGCAGAACAATCCTCAAATGTTCATCACGTTCTTCCCTGGTCTTGGAATACACCAGAATATCATCAATAAAGACCACTACAAACCGATCTAAGTATGGATGGAAGATACAGTTCATAAGGTCCATAAATGCTGCTGGTGCATTTGTTAACCCAAACGGCATCACTAGAAATTCATAGTGCCCATACCGGGTTCTGAATGCAGTTTTTGACACATCTGCATCTTTTACCCTTAACTAATGATACCCTGATCTGAGATCAATTATTGAAAATACACCGGTTCCCTTCAACTGATCAAACAGATCGTCAATTCTGGGCAATGGATATTTATTCTTCACAGTTACTTTATTCAACTGCTAGTAATCAATACACAAACTTAAGGTTCCATCCTTCTTCTTCACAAATAGCACCGGAGCTCCCCATGGTGACACACTAGGGCGTATGAACCCCTTATCAAGCAACTCTTGCAACTGAATTTTCAACTCCCTCAATTCAGTGGGTGCCATCCTATAAGGAGCAATAGAAATGGGTGCTGTACCCGGCATTACCTCAATAGCAAACTCGACTTCCCTTTCTGGTGGTAAACCAGGCAACTCCTCAGGAAACACATCTGGGACGTCTCTTACTGTGGGTATATCACACAAATTTGGCTTAGCTTGCCTAGTATCCACCACGTGTGCTAGGTAAGCTTCACAGCCTTTTCTCATCAATCTTCTTGCAACTGTGGCTGAGATAACATTGGACAGAAATCATCCTTTCACCCACAGTGATCTCATTACCCTCAGAAGTTTTTAGAGAAATCCTCTTCAATTTGCAATCAACTATTGCCTGATGACGTGACAACCAGTCCATTCCCAAAATCACTTCAAACTCGTGGAAGGGCAATTCAATTAGGTCTACCGAGAATTCATGCCCCTGAATCCTCAACGGGCACCCTTTATACACCTTATTTACTACCACATTGTGGCCTAGTGGATTTGTGACCAGAATGTCTTGATCACTCTCCTCTATTGAAACTCTCCTCTCTATGGGTAGTTTGATGCAAATGTAGGAATGAGAGGATCCTGGATCCACCAATGCATGTACAAAAGTGTTGTAGAGGGAAAACATACCCCTGATGACATCCGGGGCATCTTGCTCCTCCTGAGCTCTGATGGCATAAGCCCTGGCTGGTATTCTAGTGTCTGGCCTCTCAGCTGACTCAGATGCAGGCCTCAATGATGGACCAGCTGTCTCAGGTTTACCAGGTTTCCTACCCCTTTGTGGTGCAGGAGCAGGCCTGTCAGTTTGTGTTGGGGCAATAGTAGTAGTCCTCTTTGGACAATTCTTGATCTGGTGTTCTGTCGATCCACAACGTAAGCATGCACCGGTCACTCGCCAACACTCCCCCTTATGCCACTTCTGACAATATTGACAAGCAGAAGATGCAGGGGCTGGTCCCCTAAACACCGTCCCTGGAGAGCTGCCCATTGATGGTGTGGACTAGCCTCTCCTAGGTGTAAACTGTGGTCTGGGCCCCTGAGACTGACCCTGACCCTGTGGTGGTCCTGAACTCTGAGCAGGAGGACCCTTACTCTTCTTGCTGGGAGCAGAGAATGCACTGGACTGACCCGGACCTCTCTTCTACTGTCTTTCCCTTCTATTTTGCTCATTGATTCTAACCCTTTCCACTTTTGATGCAGCATCCACTAGTTTAGAAAAATCCGTAATCTCTAGTGCTGTGATCATGACTTTGATGTTGTCATTGAGCCCTTCCTCAAACCGTCTGCACCTCTCTGCCTCAGTAGGGACTATCTCCCTCCCATACCGGCTCAGTCGGACAAATTCACGCTCATACTCAGCCACTGACAACTGTCTCTGTCTCAGACTGATAAATTCCCTTCTTCTCTCCTCTAAATACACTTTGCTAATGTATTTCTTCCTGAACTCCGCAAGGAAGAATTCCCAAGTGATCCGTTCAGATTGCACCTCACTGGTTACTGTGTCCCACCACTGATATGCGTCATCCTGAAGTAGGGACATAACACCCACCAGGTTCTTCTTAGGGGTACAGTTCAGCTATTTCAGTACTCTGATGGTTCTGTCCAACCAATTTTCTGCAGCCATGGGATCATACTCCCTCTTTCCAAAGAAGTCTACAGCCCCATGTTTTCGCAATTTCTCCAAATGGGACTTCTGTGGGGCTGGTGGAGGTTGTGGCTGTGGTTGTGGTGGTGGAATTGCCCCCATCATTTGCCGATAGAATTCGGTCATTTGTTGAAATAGTGCAAACTGAGGTTGAGCAGGTGCTTCATTTCTTTGGTGGAGCAGATTCTCCCCTGCCCCCAGACTCAACCCTTGGTGGAGCATGACTCTCCACCTCTTCATCAACTGCTCTTTGCGAAGCAGGATCCACGTCCTATTCAAAATAAAAAGACAAACAGACTGCATCAGTGTCACCTCAACATTTACAAATGCAATGCAATGGTATGTACTCTATCTAGGCCCAGAAACGCCTAAACCGATGCTCTGATACCACTAAATGTGACACCCCTTACCCGTCTACAGTGTAGCCGAGCAAGTTATGTCACTCAGTGTGTCGGAACATCAATTCATGTTTTAATTTCAATTAATCCCTTTTTATTCATTTATTTATAATTTTTTGATAAATCTAAAATTTTACGCAAATTTTATAGAAAATCCGGCAGAGTGCCGGCTATAAATTGAAAAACAGTTCTTCTAAACCTGTTTAAAAACACTTCCAATAATATTATCATATTATTCTCAATTAACCTCCAATATATTCTCAATTCACTTCAATATCTCAAAATTTACATTCATCTCATATCATACCAAATTCAATGAGAAATACTCATATTTATTTCTGAACATAGTTCATAGATAATTACAGCAAAAATATAATTACATGAGTTTATAATGTACATAACAAAAGTTTACAAAATACAAAATATCAAAATATCAAAATATCCCAGATGGCCTAATGTCCTACCAAATGCACTGCAATGTGAGGTGACTCTGAACTCTGAGTGCAGATATGAAGGCTCACTCGATTAATGCGGCCCTTTGGACTCCCAGTGTGTCTCCGACTGCGCGTGGCAAAAGCGACGCGCTAAGCAATTCTGCTTAGTGGTGACAATATAAAAAATAAAATAAAATAAATTATGCAGAATGTATGTTTACATTTCTGGGTAGACTTAGTTTCTGATATTTATTACAGTGTTATTCGATTTAAGTTAGGTAAGATTTATTAACATTGCCTGAGTAACCTAACTTAGTCAATTGGACTGGATAAACGGGTAAACTGGTAATGGGTACTAAGTACCTCGAACCATCACACCATCGGTCACATTGTGTCTCCCGATGTGCAACAGAACAGCTAATAAGCTGTAATAATTATCGGGGATTAAACCCAAGTATAACAACTCAATATCATAGCCAAAGGCTATTATGTCACAGAATGGCATGGGAAGCCATGAAATACAAAATGGCATGAAGCCATATGCAGTACTGCTAACAGAACCCTATTGGCATGCCAAACTATCCAACCAATCACATTAGGCCTACTAGGGTATTTAACACTTTTTATTTGTGTAATTCTTTGAAATTGAAATTTTTATGACTACTATTCATTTTACTAGTCAACCAAAATGTTTACTTTTGCATTGATAATAGGTAAATTAGTTTAATTATCATCAATAAACCACATTTTGCATTTAAAACTTGTTGGTATTGGTTGCCAATACTATCTCTAAGCTTAATGATAATTAGACAAAAATTTCAGTTTTCATGCTTTGTCTTTACTGTTCCATTAGTCATATTTGCAGTGGAAATTTGGAAAAGTGATCAACATGAAAGTTGTTCCTTATTTTGTCTAGATGAATTTAGTTTTTTGAATCACTCCATTTGGAGTTTTTTAGCTCAAGTTATGGCCTAAATACCATAACTGGCCGGATTGGACAGATTCCAAATTTCTGGGCAAAACTGGTTCTACCAGATTTGGTGACTCAAGTTTGGTTGGCAATTTGACTAGGTTATGGTCATAATTTGTGTTAGGTTTCTTCATGAAATTTGTTGGTCTATATGTCACCTTGTTGCTGGTAAAATTTCAGGTCAATTGGACCTTTCTTCATCAACGTTGTGCCATTATGTGTCTAGTTTCATTTCTAATTGGCCAAACACCAATTGAACCTCTACAATTCAAGTTATGGCTGTCCAAACAGGCTGGACTCATAGCCAAACCTGCAGGTTACACAAGGCAGCCACTCCAACGTCAAATCCCACAACCCAATTCACTTCATTTCTGGTTCAAACCAAACTAAGTGGTCACTAATTGACCATTAAAACCTACTTCCATCATCACAAGATCAAATCTCATTCTTCAACCCAAACCCTAACTCAACAATTTCAAAATCATGCATTTTCACTTTATTTCATCAATCTACTTAGCAAATACATATTGTGGGCAGCCCTAATACCCTTTTAACTTCATTAAATTCAACACCATCAAACCCTAACCATGGCTGCCAAAAATAAGGGATGGCATACCAATGTCTTTCATCAAGTTTCTTTGTCATTTAATCACCAATATAGTGCTTAAACATGAAATTGAATTGAAATTTAAGGTTTTGGTCACTAACCTCTTATGGAATGAGATTTCTCACTTGCTAGGGTTCCTCCTTTCCTTTCCTTTTTGCTCCCAAAAGACTTGCCAAGGTGTAAGAACACTTTTTTGTGTTGCTAGGTTAGGGTTTTGTTGGGTAGAAAGTGGTGGAATCAAGCTTTGAAAAGCTTGGTTTTGGTTAGCTATGGAGGAGGTGGTGACGCCAAGAAGAAGAAAGGAGAAGGTCTTCTGATTTTTTTTTTCATTTTCTGCCCATTTAGCCTCTTTTAAATAAGATTATGCCATGTGTCAAGTTTTGATTGGTTGGGAGAATTTTGATGACATCATTATGATGTCATTATTCCATTTTCTTTCAATTTCTCACCATTTCTTGTCTATTTAATTTCAATTAAATTTTTAACAACATTTATTCATATTTTATGTCATATAATTCATTTACATAAATGGACAAGTTGGTCAAAAATCATCTCTGAAGACGAAATGACCAAAATGCCCTCCGTTTGGATTACCGAGCCAAAATTGTGTGTACCGATAGAAAAATTTTTCTAAGTATTTTCTTGGCATTCTAATGCCATAAGAACCTCAATAACCCTTCTCTAAAGTCTCAAAAATTATTTTATAATTTTTCCTCCTGGTCTAGGGCTCCTAACGGCCTTCACCGTCACTTCCCTTTCGGGTTACCCATCCCTGGTGTTTCGGCTCGTTTAACCTTAGTGTATTTGGTTTCTAAAATTTTTCTTTGATTTTTATGAGCATTATTTAGTTACTTAATAACTCCTCACTCTAGTCTATTTATAATTTCAAACATTCTAGCTGCCCGGACCGATATTGGTCACCGGAACAGTAGACTGTACGGTCTAGCTAAAGTGAGGATGTTACATTGGCAGCATATTGAATTATAATATGTGACATGTTGATGCTAGAAACTACTTATCCATAGTACCTAAAAAGGTCAACATATGCATTGACTTATGAATTACATAATAGTTAGTAAACTCTAAAAATTGAAGAATTAAACATTTAATTTATAATGTGTCCTAGTTTGCCTAGTTGACTAGTTTGGATAGGTTGGCATGCCAATAGGATTCTGATAGCTGTTTTGTAAATGGCTTCATGCCATACTGTGTTTTTATGGCTTATTATGCCGCACTGTGACTTTAATAGCCTACGGCTATACATATTGTGTATTTATTCTTAGCTTATCGCCAGATTGACTATATGGCTTTTTAGCCACACTATTTGCACACTGGGAGACACTTTGTGACCGATGGTGTGATGGCCCGAGGTACTAAGTACCCAGTGCCAGTATACCATTTATCCAGTCTGGTCAGTATATAGGCTACATGAGCAGTAATTCAAGTACTATTAAATTCAAATAGCTAAATCCAGTCTACTGACATACAGCACCACCAAAAATTCGTAAACACTTTATTTACTTTATTTTAATGTATATTTCTTTATATTTGGCACTACTAAGCAAAATTGCTTAGCGTGTTGCTTTTGTAACGCGTAGGTATTGGAGACACAGCTGGGAAGCCCAGCAGACCTATGACCGGGTGAGACATCAGATCTCCACAGGAGTCCAGAGTCATCTGCACTGCATTGCATACATGGTAGGACTTAGGATATCTTGTATTTTATACTTTTGTTGTATTTTTGAAATTCGGCCTTATATTTGGTAGTGTTATGAAAGCTCTAAAGTTTGTAATATTTTGTACATATTAAATAACATAGAGATTTTCTTGATATATTTGAATTATTACGGACTGTATTATGGAACTATTTAATGACTGTAAAAGTCTATTGACTTTACTGAGAAATAGAGACTGTAAAATATTTGAGATTTTAATATTATCATATTAAACTGTTTTCAACAAGTTTGGAAGGACAGTTTGTTTGAAATACAGACGGCACCTTGCCAAATTTTTATTACCTATCTTGAAACACTGATTTTATCAAAGTATGAAAATAGTATCAGCATGATATGAATATTACATAACAGACTTCTTAAAATCAAATTGAGCTCAGGAAATGAGATAATCACAGACTAGGTGCTCCGGCAAGCTGTGTAGCATGCCTTGCTCGGCTACACTGTAGACGGGTGAGGGGTGTTACACCACCCACAGACAGATGGCCAGTCTGAGAGGGTAATTCAAATCTTGGAGGACATGCTATGGGCTTGTGTGATTGAGTTTGAGGGCAGTTGGGACACACAATTGCCTTTGATTGAGTTTGCTTACAACAACAACTACCAATCAAGCATTGGGATGCCTCCATATGAAGCTTTGTATGGCAGAAAGTGCAGAACTCCCTTATGTTGGGATGAAGTAGGCGAAAGAAAGTTGATTGGGCCCGAAATTGTTTAGCAGACCGAGGAGAAGATAAGGTTGATCAAAGATTGACTCAAAGCTGCATCAGACCGTCAGAAGTCCTACATTGATTTAAAGAGAAGGGATATTGAGTATGCAGTGGGTGAAAAAGTATTCCTCAAGGTTTTCCCTTAGAAGAGAATTATGAGATTCGGTAAAAAGGGGAAACTGTAACACCCCTAAGTTCGGTAGTGCGTTCTGTTGTTCAGTGACCAAGTCTTTGTCGGACAATAGGATGCCTAGAACCACACTTCAATATGAATGAGGAGACATAAATAATGAAATACAAGAAAAGAAAATACAAGAAAAACAAAGGAAAAATCATAGCAAAGAAATGTAACCAAGTTAAGCGAGCCGAAAACCCTAGCGATGGGTGACCGCACCGGGAAGCCACGGCGTGGACAGTTGACTAGCCCTGGACTGTGGGGAACCCTGGAAAACATTTTTTGGGACTTAAATAGACCCTTGTTGAAGAATAAATATCATTAGAAATATCAAAGAAAAATTAAATAATTAGTACAAAGAAAAGTGAGAAATCGAAAAACAGACAAAACCCAGATATCTGAAAAATCTGAATGCAACCCGAACAGGGGCATTATGGTCATTTGACATCCCGAATTGTCTTTTGACCTAAATTTCCATTAAAAATAAATAATATTACACTTAGAAAATAAAATGAAAAATTAGTTTAGTGGTACCTAAAGTAAATAGCAAAAATGAAGGGTTTAATGTGGAATAAGTGGAAATTCAACATATTATATGATTTAAAGTAAGTAAGTGGACCACTAAGAATCATAAAATGAATTAAAAATAAGCATAAGTGGGCAGATTTCTCCACTAAAAGATCATCTTCAACATTGAAACCTCCATTTGCCATGAATGAAAAACTCCCCAAAATCCTCCATGGCCATTTTTCAATCAAGCTCCATGCACTCCTCCATTTCAACTCCAATCACCTAGGGTTCTTCATTAAAGTTTTTCTACACATCACAAGGAAGAGTTTGATACCAAATTTAAGAAGTTTAAGCAAGGTTTAACAAGCTCCAACCATAAGGTAAGTTAGCATTTTTGAAGATTTCTTTGATAAACTTTGTATACATGTTATGGGTGTTGGTTTTGTGAAGGAAATTTTTAAGTTTGAAGAGTATTGAGATATCCATTTTTGGGCAGCCATGTAATCATGTATTGATGAAGTAATTGTACATATATTTGATGAGAATTATGTTAGTTATGATGATTTAATAAACCTAGTGAATTACTTCATATTTATATGGTGATTTTTGGCACTTGGATGGGAATTGATGAATTGTAGGACAATTTGGTGTTGAAGAAGATTTTCGGCAGCTTGGGGACATTTGAATAAATGTATGTATTCATGGAAGTGTTGGCAGAATATTGACATAGAAGGATTGATGGATATGTATATGAACTTGTTGTGTAAAGTATATGCAAAAATTTGTAATGGTTAGGTGTGTATGTGATTGTACTTAGAACTTGTAAATTGAGTGTTAATTGGTGTATTGAGGATAATTGTAATCTGCCCAAAATGATGTTAATGTAAAGGGGAATGTGTTTTTGGTAATGTACCAAAACAGATTTGGTAGGGAAGTAAACATATTGCAAGGTAAATGTGTGTAATTGATGTGTGTTAAGCAAAGTAACCAAGGGCAGTGTACATTTTAGCCAATAAGTTTAAATGTGTAACCTCAATTGGTATGAGACCAATTGGAGGTGGAACTAGGCACAAAATGTGCCAACTTTCATTGAGAAAGCATACCAAAATTCTGCTTGCAAGGTGACCTAAGAAAATGACCAATTCGGATTAGGTGCAATTAGGACCTGAAAAATGACCAATTGAGCAGCAGTGAGTGTTTAGGCCATAACTCAGTCAAAACAGGTCCAATTGACCTGAAATTTTAACCATGAATAGTTAAGACCCATACCTACAAGTCTTATAAGACACCAAAGCCCAGAAATGACCATAAGCAAGTCAAAAAGCTTGCACAAGTTCGGGTCCAAAAACTGGCCGAACCAAAGTTGACCAAATTGACCTAAAAGTGACCTAATTTGATACCATTTGACCAGCAATAGTATAATGACCATAACTTGGTCTACTTAACTCAGATTGACCTAAAATTTTGCACCGCAGTCCATAAGACATAGATCTACAAGTTTGTAGTTTTGACCGAAACCCGAAAACCGAGGGAACTAGGTCGTCCATCTAGGTCAAACTAGTATTCCGGAATCCAGCAAGTTGCATTAAAATGCAATAAACAAGGAAACGAGTTTGGCAAAACGTACCAAACCTAAAACCCTATCGAGTGTGACATATTAATGACACTAAAACCTAATTTACCTAGAAAACATCGAGGGTCGGTATATTAGGTGATTTAGCAAATAAAGGTATTCAGTGAATTGTTTAGCGAATATTATCGTTAGAGGCAAATTAATTTAGCACTGAAACACTTCAAATTGTGTTTCTCAGTTAACAAGGACACAGTAAAAGGGAAAGAAATACTGAGTCAGGACCAAGAGACAAATATCAGAGGTTTGTGCACAACAACTATTTCTCTTGAATTTTTCAATTGAAATAAATATTGACTATTTGTATATTATTGTTTTAAATTGTGGAAATGTGTTTGATGAACACTTATTGATTGAAAATGGTTTAAAACTGTGAAAAATTGTTTGAATGATATTGATGGATAATTATTGATTGAAAAGCACTGTATATGGTTTTTGTGGAAATTGAAGTGAATTACGAATTGTGTTGCCATTTTGTGAATGAAATTATAACTTTGGAAATTTATTAGATTCTTACGGATCATTTGAATAAAATGTTTGGAATTGTTTTGACTCACAATTGGCATGACACTGATACTATGTTCCTCCTCCATTAATGGGGTGAGTATGATTATGTTCCTCCCTCCTTGACTTACCAGTCTGAGGTGAGTGTGGATGAGTTCTCATTATATAGCTAGCTTCCTCCCTCATTGATTTCGATTATTGGGGTGAGTATGTCTTGTCGTGGTGTACAACACGGCATGTACGGAAAAATTGTGTCATGGCTTAAATTGTGATATTAATTGGCAACACTGTATTCTTCAATTATTTGATCAAATTGTGATATTAATTGGCAACACTGTATTATTCAGTTATTTGATCGAATTGTATTATTGATTTGCAAAACGATATTATTCAGTTATTTGATCGAATTGTGTTATTGATTTGCAAAACGATATTATTCAGTTATTTGATCAAATTGTGATATTGATCGGCAACACTGTGTTGTTCAGTAATTTGATCAAATTGTGTATGAATTGGCAATATGGTATTCTTAAACTATTTGACTAAATTGTGTTATTATGAATTTTGATAATTTGTGAATGGGAGTTTAAATTCCTTATGACATTTATTGTCTTGAATTTAACTATGGTTTTACGTATCCACTATTTATTTGGTTTATGAGTTGTGATTTAAAGTTTTATTTGGTTAATGTTGTGCACCACTGAGACATTGTCTCAGGGATAGCTTTTTATTGCTGTCGCAGGTAGACAGACAGACAGGGCAGCAGACTAGGCTGCTAGTACCTCCAGCGAGAGATTTTTCGGGTATAACGAGTATACCGCTTTTTGCATTTTGTACTGTAATGTATGACCATTGTATGTACATATTGTTTTGGTTTGAGCAGTTGTAAATTCAAATTGTAACTTGAGGTTGTAAAATAATTATGAGTTATTTTGACTTGTAAAAATTGTATTATATTTCCTATATCTCAGCTTTTGAAAAATCACTGTGGATTTGAGTTGAGAAATATGTTGTATTGAGAAAAATGTTGGAGTTGAGATTTGGAAAATAATTGAAGTGCTTTTTACAGGTTTTCTGAAGAACTGTTTTATCCAAAATACAGATGGCATTCTGCCAAAATTTTTACAGAAATTCCAAATAAATCAAATGTGTTAGTTCTATCACTTCAGATCAAAAAGGTTTTTAACACCTGTAAATAGTGCTCACCACTGTAAAAGAAGTAAGAAAAGTTTTTAAAATCCCTTGTAGTATATTTAATGGGTTATCAGTAGACGGAGTTGGTAATTCATTAGGTATACTACGGGATCATGTTATGCCTTACAGAGGGGTAGGGTGTGACATGTTTTAATGGTATCAGAGCAAAGTTTTTTAAATTCTGTTTTCACATGTTATTTGAATATTCTTTCTTCACAGTACAACTGCTCAATATCATTGGTTGATACATACAGTACATTACATTATAAATATGCACTAACGGGAGGAAATCTCCTTGTATTATTGTACAGGAGGTCTAAGATCCTCGAATTAACTATGGAAGAGGGTGATCGTTCAGTCGATCAATCTATAGAGGCTGAGGTGCAAGGGGATGCCCCAGCCCTACATAATGTCAGTGGTTCAGCAGCACCGCAGCATCGTAGTTCTGCTCGATTCGCTCAACAGACGGTGCAATGTTCCAACAAATGGTGGTAATGTGCCTACTCAAGTCCCAATACAGACACGGTGGTACAACCACGTTTTTGCTAGACAATATGACAAATTGATGAAATATGGGGCTCTGAGTTCAAGGGGACGATAGATCCTCTAGAGGCGTAATAGTGGTTAGAAAGGATGGATAGGGTATTCAAGAAACCGCATTGCATGCAGGAGCTTAGATTTGAATACTCGGTATCTTTGCTCTGGGGATGCTTATGGTGGTGGAAAACCATTCCCACGATGCAGTAGAACTGCGCAGCTAACATGGAATGACTTCCTCGGGAATTCAGCGTAAATATGTCCTCGATGCTTATGTAGACCAGAAGCCGCAAGAGTTCCTAAGTCCAAACAGGAGCGATCGGTGGCTGAATATGAAAGGGAATTTTTCACTGAGCCATTATGCAAGAAGTCTACTTTCTACCGAGAGGAGAGATGTAAGAGGTTTGAAACCGGCTTGAAGCCTAGTATCAGATTACAAGTGGTCGGATTCAAACATAACAACTTCTCTGAACTTATTTCTCAAGCACTAGAATTAGAAAGAATTGAATCTGAAGCGGCTCTTGAGAAAAAGAAATCAGAGAAGACAGAAAAAGAGGGAAAGTCAGCAGAACAGAGTTCTAGTGGTCCTACTTGAAAGAGGAATAACTTTGGGGGATACGACAGAGATAGTAAGAAGTCCGATAGAGATAGATCTTTTGGACAGAAACCACCTCGATCGGATCAGCAAACTCAACAGAAACCCAGGAATGCGCTGTCAGATCGACTTTGTGAAACTTGTGGTAAACCACATAGTGGGGTATGTTATAGAGCAGTAGGAGCATGTTTTAACTGTGGAGAGACTGGCCATTTTGCTAGGGATTGTGTAAATCCAGGTCGTTCTGGATCATTTACTACACCAAAAGGATCAATCCAAGTTTTTACCCCAAATAGTTCACCATCAGTTAGTAGAGGCAGAGGTAGAGGTAGGGGTAGTACACCTAGAAGTCAGAGTACTGTGAATCAGCCAGAACAGGGTGATGCTCCAGCTGGAGTATACGCTATACGGCAGAGAGAAGAGGCTGAGACTTTTGACATTATTGCTGGTACTTTCTCAATTAGCAACTAAGATATATATATGTATTGTTTGACCTGGAGTTTGCATACTTTTATGTTAGTGTTAGAACTACATGTTCTGTTGTTATTCCTTTACAGGGGAATAAATTTTGATGCATTAGTGATTAGTCCTTAAGATAAGGATTGTGATAATAAGTGAAATTAGTTTTGAAAGAGTTTATCGGCGAAAAGTATTTTCTAACACACCATAAATTATAAAGCTAATTAGTGAGCCTACTTAATGTAAGGCAAGAGGACGTAAAAGTAAGATGCAGTAATGGAATTGCTCTTGATAAGGGCAAGGAGGTTACTGTTAGAAATTGCTAATGGATATTGTAATCAGAATAAGATTCGAATATCAGTGAATTCAAAAAGGATAAAAGATAGGAAAATTTGATCTATTGGGATGTATCGTAGTAACTATGCAATGTTCTTGATGTTTATACTGTAAGCTGCAGATTACAGTACTGACTTGAGATTATTGTGTAGAGCTACGTACTACCCGATAGTATACCTAGCTAAGAATAGTTACCAACGGCATCTGTTTTGGTATAGTTATGCCAGGACAGAATTTAATTGTTAGAAATAAGTTTGAAAATCCTACTTAGGGATCTAAAACTTAAAAGTTAGAATATCGAAAGGTTATAGTTCAGTACAAAAAAGAAGTAAGTTATAGAATATTGACAGATAAAAAGAGTTATGAAAGTAGAGATTTGAACAGTTGATTCATATATAACAAAGAAATATTACGAATGTGAGGAAGACTACGGACTAGAATGGTCAGAGGACCAATGACTGATGAATGATTCTAACATGACCTCAATGGTCATTCAAGAAGGAACGTGAACCGAAATATTAGACAACATAATAGTAAGAGGAGATTAGTATTATACAAACAAATTAAACGTTGTATGAGATTGTTAAAAGTCTTATACAAATTTGAGGAAAAGAAGATTATACAATCGTATAGAAAGGAGAGAATAAACGTATGACTATTGTAAGATGGCCATTGAGTAAAATTTCGTGGACAAAATTTATTTTAAGGGGGGGAGAATTGTAACACCCCTAAGTTCGGTAGTGCGTTCTGCTGTTCCGGTGACTAGTGCTGTCCGGACAGCTAGGATGCCTAGAACCACACTTCAATATGAATGAGGAGACATAAATAATGAAATACAAGAAAAGAAAATACAAGAAAAACAAAGGAAAAATCATAGCAAAGAAATGTAACCAAGTTAAGCGAGCCGAAAACCCTAGCGATGGGTGACCGCATCGGGAAGCCACTGCGTGGACCGTTGACTAGCTGGATCATGGGGAACCTGGAAAACATTTTTGGGACTTAAATAGACCCTTGTTGAAGAATAAATATCATTAGAAATATCAAAGAAAAATTAAATAATTAGTACAAAGAAAAGTGAGAAATCGAAAAAGCAGACAAAACCCTAGATACTAAAAATCGGAATGCAACTCCGAACAGGGCATTATGGTCATTTGACATCCCGAATTGTCTTTTGACCTAAATGTCCATTAAAAATAAATAATATTACACTTAGAAAATAAAATGAAAAATTAGTTTAGTGGTACCTAAAGTAAATAGCAAAAATGAAGGGTTTAATGTGGAATAAGTGGAAATTCAACATATTATATGATTTAAAGTAAGTAAGTGGACCACTAAGAATCATAAAATGAATTAAAAATAAGCATAAGTGGGCAGATTGCTCCACTAAAAGATCATCTTCAACATTGAAACCTCCATTTGCCGTGAATGAAAAACTCCCCAAAATCCTCCATGGCCATTTTTCAATCAAGCTCCATGCACTCCTCCATTTCAACTCCAATCACCTAGGGTTCTTCATTAAAGTTTGTCTACACATCACAAGGAAGAGTTTGATACCAAATTTAAGAAGTTTAAGCAAGGTTTAACAAGCTCCAACCATAAGGTAAGTTAGCATTTTTGATGATTTCTTTGATAAACTTTGTATACATGTTATGGGTGTTGGTTTTGTGAAGGAAATTTTTAAGTTTGAAGAGTATTGAGATATCCATTTTTGGGCAGCCATGTAATCATGTATTGATGAAGTAATTGTACATATATTTGATGAGAATTATGTTAGTTATGATGATTTAATAAACCTAGTGAATTACTTCATATTTATATGGTGATTTTTGGCACTTGGATGGGAATTGATGAATTGTAGGACAATTTGGTGTTGAAGAAGATTTTCGGCAGCTTGGGGACACTTGAATAAATGTATATATTCATGGAAGTGTTGGCAAAATATTGACATAGAAGGATTGATGGATATGTATATGAACTTGTTGTGTAAAGTATATGCAAAAATTTGTAATGGTTAGGAGTGTATGTGATTGTACTTAGAACTTGTAAATTGAGTGTTAATTGGTGTATTGAGGATAATTGTAATCTGCCCAAAATGATGTTAATGTAAAGGGGAATGCGTTTTTAGTAATGTACCAAAACAGATTTGGTAGGGAAGTAAACATATTGCAAGGTAAATGTGTGTAATTGATGTGTGTTAAGCAAAGTAACCAAGGGCAGTGTTTATTTTAGCCAATAAGTTTAAATGTGTAACCTCAATTGGTATGAGACCAATTGGAGGTGGAACTAGGCACAAAATGTGCCAACTTTCATTGAGAAAGCATACCAAAATTCTGCTTGCAAGGTGACCTAAGAAAATGACCAATTCGGATTAGGTGCAATTAGGACCTAAAAAATGACCAATTGGGCAGCAGTGAGTTTTTGGGCCATAACTCACTCATAACAGGTCCAATTGACCTGAAATTTTAACCATGAATAGTTAAGACCTATAAGTCTTATGAAGATACCAAAGGCCAGAAATGACCATAAGCAAGTCAAAAATCTTGCACAAGTTTGGGTCCAAAAACTGGCCGAACCAAAGTTGACCAAATTGACCTAAAAATGACCTAATTTGATACCATTTGACCAACAATAGTATAATGACCATAACTTGGTCTAGTTAACTCGGATTGACCTAAACTTTTGTACCGCGGTCCATAAGACATAGATCTACAAGTTTGTAGTTTTGACCAAAACCCGAAAACCGAGGGAACTAGGTCGTCCGGCTAGGTCAAACTAGTATTCCGGAATCCAGCAAGTTGCATTAAAATGCACTAAACAAGGAAACGAGTTTGGCAAAACGTACCAAACCTAAAACCCTATCGAGTGTGACATATTAATGACACTAAAACCTAATTTACCTAGAAAACATCGAGGGTCGGTATATTAGGTGATTTAGCAAATAAAGGTATTCAGTGAATTGTTTAGCGAACATTATCGTTAGAGGCAAATTAATTTAGCACTGAAACACTTCAAATTGTGTTTCTCAGTTAACAAGGACTCAGCAAAAGAGAAAGAAATACTGAGTCAGGACCAGGAGACAAATATCAGAGGTTTGTGCACAACAACTATTTCTCTTGAATTTTTCAATTGAAATAAATATTGACTATTTGTATATTATTGTTTTAAATTGTGGAAATGTGTTTGATGAACACTTATTGATTGAAAAACATGGTGAATGGTTTAAAACTGTGAAAAATTGTTTGAATGATATTGATGGATACTTATTGATTGAAAAGCACTGTAAATGGTTTTTGTGGAAATTGAAGTGAATTACGAATTGTGTTGCCATTTTGTGAATGAAATTATAACTTTGGAAATTTATTGGATTCTTACGGATCATTTGAATAAAATGTTTGGAATTGTTTTGACTCACAATTGGCATGACACTGATACTATGTTCCTCATCCATTAATGGGGTGAGTATGATTATGTTCCTCCCTCCTTGACTTACCAGTCTGAGGTGAGTGTGGATGAGTTCTCATTATATAGCTAGCTTCCTCCCTCATTGATTTCGATTATTGGGGTGAGTATGTCTTGTCGTGGTGTACAACACGGCTTGTACGGAAAAATTGTGTCATGGCTTAAATTGTGATATTAATTGGCAACACTGTATTCTTCAATTATTTGATCAAATTGTGATATTAATTGGCAACACTGTATTATTCAGTTATTTGATCGAATTGTATTATTGATTTGCAAAACGATATTATTCAGTTATTTGATCGAATTTTGTTATTGATTTGCAAAACGATATTATTCAGTTATTTGATCAAATTGTGATATTGATCGGCAACACTGTGTTATTCAGTAATTTGATCAAATTGTGTATGAATTGGCAATACGGTATTCTTAAACTATTTGACTAAATTGTGTTATTATGAATTTTGATAATTTGTGAATGGGAGTTTAAATTCCTTATGATATTCATTGTCTTGAATTTAACTATGGTTTTACGTATCCACTATTTATATGGTTTATGAGTTGTGATTTAAAGTTTTATTTGGTTAATGTTGTGTGCACCATCGAGACATTGTCTCGTGATAGCTTTTATTATTACCGTCGCAGTGGACAGACAGACAGGTACAGACTAGGTCGCTAGTACTTCCAATGAGAGATTTTTCTGTATAACGAGTATACCGCTTTTGCATTTTGTAATCAGAATGTATGACCACTGTATGTACATATTGTTTTGGTTTGAGCAGTTGTAAATTCAAATTGTAACTTGAGGTTGTAAAATAATTATGAGTTATTTTGACTTGTAAAAAAATTGTATTATATTTCCTATATCTCAGCTTTTGAAAAATCACTATGGATTTGAGTTGAGAAATATGTTGTATTGAGAAAAATGTTGGAGTTGAGATTTGGAAAATAATTGAAGTTCTTTTTACAGGTTTTCTGAAGAACTGTTTTATCCAAAATACAGATGGCATTCTGCCAAAATTTTTACAGAAATTCCAAATAAATCAAATGTGTTAGTTCTATCACTTCAAATCAAAAAGGTTTTTAACACCTGTAAATAGTGCTCACCACTGCAAAAGAAGTAAGAAAAGTTTTTAAAATCCCTTGTAGTATATTTAATGGGTTATCAGTAGACGGAGTTTGTAATTCATTAGGTATACTACGGGATCATGTTATGCCTTACAGAGGGGTAGGGTGTGACAGAAACTGAGTCCTCGTTTCATTGGGCCATATGAGATTCTGGAGAGAGTGGGTCCTTTGACATATCGTTTGGCATTACCTCCAGAGTTGGAGAAGATACATATTGTCTTCCATGTGTCTATTTGAGGTATAGATTAGACCCATCTCATGTACTACCAGTAGAAGAAAATGAAGTGAATCCAGACCTCGCATATGAGGAAGAACCCATAGAGATTCTAGCTTATGAGGTGAAGCAGCTACATAACAAGTAGATACTGTTAGTGAAAGTGCTGTGGAACCATCATTCGGGCCAAGAAGCTACTTGGAAACGAGAAGAGGATATGAGGAGACAGCACCCACAGCTGTTTAGAAATTGATACCAGGTAAAATTTCGAGACGAAATTTATTTTAAGGGGGGAGAATTGTAATACCCCTATTTGTATAACCTGGTATATTTCGTTGTTCCGGTGATTGGTGTCGGTCTGGATAATTAAGGGGATTAGAACCACATCTAAGACACCTAGAGAAGCCCTGAACACAAATAATTAGTAATTGTCAAATAGTTAAGTATAAATAAGAAAAACAGAACACAAGAAGTTAAATGAGCATGGAGTCACAACGATGGATGACCTTCTCGAGAAGGACTGCGAGGTGGATTTAAACTTGAATTTCGAACTATAAAATGTGACGCTGCGATCCTTAGAACTATTGTGAACACAATGGAAAAGAGAAAATCACAAAAAATAATTGTTAAGCAGGTCAAATAATTAGGTTAGGGATCCGGAAGAACTATTGAATTATTTGCAAATTAAATTTTACCGGCGAGGGGCAAATTGGTCAATTTACCCCTAGAACTGACTCCTGACCTAACTGTCCAATAAAATCAGAGAAAAGAAAATTTTGAGATTAAGAATTAAATTAAAGAACTAAGGAAAAATAAATGAAAAAAAAAAGAAAAGAAAAAGGTTATTTACATAACTTGGATGACATCATCATGATGCCAAAATTATTTTTAAATTCCTACAATTTTTGACCAATTCAAATACATAAAATAAAACACTAAAATGACATAAAAAAAAAAAGAAAACAATTCCATCTTGCTCCCAAACCAACCGGCTCTCTCTCTCCCTCACTTCACCCTTAGAAAAACTCCATTAAAGAGCTTGACAACAAAAAGAAGAAGAAAGGAAGATGTTTTGAAGAGGTGAAAAATTCTACATAAAGGTTAGTTTGATTTCTCTTTTTGTATCTTTATATTCATACTTAGGCAACTTGATTGAGTGATGATTTGTTGAAAAATGAAACAAAATGATATGTTAAAGAACTACATGAATTTCGGCCAGCAGTATGTAGGGTTGAAAATGAATGATTTTGATGCAAATAATGAAGTAGTTAAGTGTAAATGAGTGTATAAGTACTAATTATGCATTTAGATTTCATGAATTGAGCTAAGCACAAAAATTAAGGTTTTGGCACCTAGGGTTTGGGAGATAAAAATGTGAGAATTAGCCAAATGATGTGTTTGACCTTGCTGGAGTTGAGAAATGGTCATGTATGACCAATTTTGGTGTGTAGGAAGTGTTGGAATTAAGTTTGAATTCGGATTGCTTATGGTCATTCTGCAAGCAGTATGACCAAGGTCCCTTTTAAGGACCAAAACTAAAAATTTACAAACCCCATTGGTGTGAAGCCAATTGGAAATGAAACTAGACACAAAATGACACATTTTTCATTTTGGAATCATGCCCAGAAAGTGACCATAGCATAGTGAACAAATTGGCCAAATCCGGATTAGGCAAATTGGCCTGTACAAAAATGATCAAATGAACAGTGTTTGTTCATTTCGCCATAACTTGAGCTAGGCTAATCAAAATGACCTAAAATTTTACCAGTAGAAAACTGAGACATAGTCCTACAACTTTCATGAAGAACCTAAGTCCAAATTATGCCCTTAACTAAGTCATTTAGCCACCCAAATTTAGTGACCGAAAATTGCTAGAACCAAATTAGTGCCCAGAAAATCTGGGTTAAACCAATCCGGCCAGCCATGTTCAAATGGCTATAACTTGAGCTACCAAACTCCAAATTGAGTGATTCAAAAATTTAAATAAATTTAAGACAATAAGGAACAACTTCTATGAAGAAAACTTAGCCAAATTCTAACAGCAATATGACTAATGGAACAGTACAAAACAAGACACCAAAACTGAAAATTTGAAATTTGTGCCTAAAAGACTTAAGAATTGAGAAATGAACCAAAACCAACAAATTAGGTAATCAAAATTTGGTATGTGAGTATATTTGGAATTCCCATACCTATTAATCCCTAGAAAGTCAACAAATTAACTTGAATAGTGTAGTGAATAGTAACCTCGAAACACAAATTTTAAGGAATGTCAAGTTTAGTATATTAAAGCTAGGTATAAGAGAATTTGAATTTATTTTTGGATTTATAATAAGTTATGATACTGAAACACTGTGAAACTGTGTGTTTAAGTAGAAAAGAATACCGAGAAAGAACCTGAGGGATCGAGTTAAGGCCAAGAGGTGACTCGTATAAGGTTTGTGCACAACATCAATATGCTTTAAAATTCATTTACAAAGTGCATGAAATGTGTATTATGCTTTTGCTTTGAATTGTTGAAAGTTTATTTGTGTATGTTTGAAATAGCAATAAATGTTTAGTAAATTGTTAAGATAAGTTTTGAAACCACAGTGTCATGACCATATAT
This sequence comes from Hevea brasiliensis, assembly GCF_030052815.1. Taxonomy (NCBI): domain Eukaryota; kingdom Viridiplantae; phylum Streptophyta; class Magnoliopsida; order Malpighiales; family Euphorbiaceae; genus Hevea; species Hevea brasiliensis. Next base: position 84,824,584 of record NC_079504.1, on the reverse strand, counting down.
TTGAACACCTCACTAGCATGACTAGTGGGGGAGATCAGTTTCGAATTTTGATTCCTTCTCTGGCTGAAGTGTTGAGGTGTGTGCCAGTAGAAGAAGAAAAAGAATGGGTTCCCATATATTTGAGCTAGCTAGCCTTGTGATGTGACTTCTCCTTAGCCTCTAGCTATTGAGATGATATTTATTTCGAATGGCATGATATAACTGTGTGTTTTTATGTAAATGGTTTTGAGACTTTTGAAATAAAATTGTTTGAACAAAAATCTTGTCAATCATGTTTTATATTGATATCGCATGTTCAGTTTAATTTTTGAATAAATATGTTTTAAATTCTGCATAAAGATTATTTTACTATGTTGTGCACCACTGAGTCCTAGTACTCAGCGATAGCTGTTATTGCTATCGTAGATATAGAGACTAGAGGAGCAGCAGAGTGAGCTGCTGAGGATTGTGGAGCCACCTTCCTTGAAGTTCTATCGAGTATATTTTACACCCTAATTATAATAACTATTTTGGTGTATGTAAATGTATATACAAGTAGAACTGGTCATGAGCAGTTGTATAAAGTTTGTAATAATATTAGTTTGGATTTTTCTAGTGTAAATTCTGGTTGGATGAATGTAATTTATTTTAACTTTAGTGAAAAATGAATGAAAGTATTTTGTTTTAATTTGAATGAAATTACTTAGTATTATTTTGGATGATATTGAAATGGAAATTATTGATTTGAATTTTGGAATTTGAGAAATGATGTTGAAATTTGTTGTGGTGGAGGTTGAAGTTGTTGAGTTGATGAGATAAATCATTGGAAGTGTCTTTTCCAGGTATTTGAAGAACTGTTTTATCAAAATACAGACGGCACTCTGCCAAAATTTTTCTTAAATTTATAGAAAAATAAAAAGGGATAAAAATTTTAACTAGTTTTCAAACTCTAATTAAATGTTTTAATACCTATTAGAAAATGCTCACCACTTCTAAAAAGTAAGAAAATGACTTTAAAATCCCTTGTAGGGTACTTAATGAGTTATCGATAGGTGAAGTTCGGTAGTTCATTACGTATTCTACGGGATCATGTTATGTCTTACAAAGGGGTAAGGTGTGGTAAACCATCTATAGTATAACCGAGCAAGGCGTACTACACGACGTGTCAGAGCACCTAGTAGTATGATTATCTCATTTCCTGAACTCAATTTGATTTTAAGAAGTCCTTCATGTAAAATTCATATTACGCTAGTTCTATTTTCATACTTCAATAAAATCAATGTTTCAAAAATGGTAATAAAAATCTAGCAAGGTGCCGTCTGTATTTCGGACAAAATGTCCTTCTAAACCTGTTAAAAACAGTTCAATATGATAATCTCAACCATCCAATAAATTTTTCAGTCTCACAATTTCATAATTTCAAAATACAGTCCATCATATTTTACATTCATCAAAACACTATCCATAGGAGTTTAATATATATAAATTATTACAAACTTTAAAGTTTTAGAATATACAAAATCACATAACAAAATGTCAAAATACAACTGATAGTCATTACACAATATCCTAAGTCCTACCATGTATGCAGTGTAGTGCAGATGACTCTGGACTCCTATGTAGATCTGATATCTCATCCGGTCGTCGGTTTGCTGGGCTTCCCAGCTGTGTCTCCAATACCTACGCGTTATAAAAGCAACGCGCTAAGCAATTTTGCTTAGTGGTACCAAATATAAAGAAATATACACTAAAATAAAATAAATGAAATGTTTATGAATTTATGACATCGATATTCTTTGTAGTTGCTGTTTATAATTTTATTTGCTAACATTTCAATTTTTGCTAATTTTGGTGGTGCTGTATGTCAGAAGACTGGATTTAGCTATTTGAATTTAATAGTGCTTAAATTAACTGCCCGTGCATCCTATACACAGACCAGACTGGATAAACGGATATACTGGCACTGAGTACCTAGTACCTCGGGCCGTCACACCATCGGTCACAAAGTGTCTCTCGGTGTGCAAACAGTGTGGCTAAAAAGCCATATAGTCAATCCGGCGATAAGCCAAGTATAATAACACAATACGTATAGCCGTAGGCTATTAAAGTCACAGTGCGGCATAATATGTTGTAAAAATATAGTATGACATAAAGCCATTTACAGAACAGCTGTCAGAATCCTATTGGCATGCCAACCTATCCAAACTAGTCAACTAGGCAAACTAGGGCACATTATAAATTAATTGTTTAATTCTTCAATTTTTAGAGATTACTAGCTATTATGTATTTCATAAGTCAATGCATATGTTAACCTTTTTAGGTAATATAGATAAGATGTTTCTGGCATCAACATGTCACAATTTACAATTCAATATGCTATCAATATAATGCAATTTACCCTTTTCACAGGCATTCATTGCCAAATTACTTCAAGCATCATTTTATGTAATTACCAAATTTTCAGTTTTAGTGTGCTAGATTGGTCTAGCTTATTGTCCTCTTTCTCTTGGTTTTTAGCTTCTGGTCAAAGAAACAAAATTGTAGCTCTATGTTTTATTGAACTTTTAACACAAATTTCAGGTCATTCTGAGTTGTATAGATGAAGATATGGTCAATTTACTAAAGCTGGACAGATTGCACCTTTAGTGCAAAATTTGGTTAATTTTAGGTCACATTTAGTTCTGGCAATTTTGGTATCTGAAATTGCGCAAGCTATTTGACTTGGTTCTGGACATTTCTGGGCTTTGGTGTCTTCATAAGAATTGTAGCTCTATGTCTAAGCTATCCATGGTAAAAATTTCAGGTTATTTGGACTTGTTTTGAGTGAGTTATGATCATCTTAATGACTACTATTCATATGGTCAAAAATTTTGGTTTGCACTTGCCAATTCCGGATTAGGTCATTTTTTAAGGTCGTTTCTAGGAGTTTTTGGCATTTCTTTTACACATGAGTTGGCCTATTTGGTGTCTAGTTCCCCCCCCCCCTCATACCAATTACCAACAATTGCTTTTGCTTTTTAAATATAAAACTAAATTTTTATATATATATACATAACATTTTTTTTTTCAAAATTCAAAATTTTCTTTTCTTCCCCTCCCCCAAATAATATATCACAATTGGTCAAACAATTCCAGGAAAGCATTTTAGGTAGAACACTCAAGTGCTCAATGCACACAATACACCATTAAGTTCAATATTTACTTCCACCGAAATTCAACATACCGCAACACCAACATTACACATACACTTCCATGGCAACTACACATGCTGCCCACAATTTAACACCATCACATCTCATCAATAAATTAAATAAACTCACATATAATTTCATAATATTATAGGCTGCCAAACATGGCAGTTTACCAAAGTATCAAAGTCCCATTTTCAAACCCTTAATTCAAGCACTAACATGCACATACTTGGACATTAACCTACTACAACTTTCATTTGAGTTAATAAACCTTAATTCCCATCCATTAGAGGTAAGAAAAACTTAAAACACAACAAACTTTCATAGTTACTGAAAATGGACAAGTTCATATCTCAATATTTTCTTCCTTTCTCTTAACCAAATTACTCACCTCAACCTAAACACAAAGTTTACTAAGGCAAGGGAGAGGATTTGGACACTTACCACTTGAGAGCTTCTCTTGAACTTCACCAAATCTTCTTTTTCTTGTTCCCAATATCTTCCCCAAGGTGAGTAGGCAAGCTTTAATGAAGGAATTATGTGTGAAAGATGGCTTGATGATGGAGAGAGAGAGAGCTTTAAGCATGGGCAGCAATGGAGCCTTCATGGAGGACAATTTGGCTGGTTGTTTAGGAGGAAGAAGATGGACTGAATTTCTATCCACTTTGCTTTGTTTAAGTCCCTTAATTCATGGTTAGTGGAGCACTAAGGTATCCTTTATTGTTTAATTATTCAAAGTTTCCTTATTTGCACATTTATCTCATTTCTTTCACTATTTACATAATATATCACAATTTAATTTTTCATGACATTTTCAAAGTATAATATCATTTATTTTTAATGGATATTGAGGTCAAAAGGCAACCCTAGGTGTCAAATGACCAAAATGCCCCTCTTCGGGTTGTATTCCCTATTTTTTGGTAACACCGATTTTTGTCTGTTCCTTAATTTTTCATTTTTTTTTGTACTAATTTATTAATTTTTCTTTGATATTTCTAGTGCAATTACATTTCAATAAACCTTTACTTATGTCCCAAAAATTAATTATGAGGGTTCCCCACAGTCGTGGGATCGACAATTGCCTTCGCCGTAACTTCCCGGTGCTGTCACCCATCGCTATGGTGCTGGCTTGTTTAACCTTGTTTTATTTTTTCTCTTTTATTTTTCTTCAATTTTTCTTGCATTTTTTTTATTTATTTCATCAATATATATCTGTTCACTATCACCGAAGTGTAGTTCCAGACATCCTGACTTACTTGGACTAATATTAGGTCACTGGAGCAACAGAACATACAGAATTGGTACAGGGAGGATGTTACAACACTTCCCCTCTAAATTTCGTCCTCGAAATTTACCTAATGTGAAGAGCTGAGGAAACTATTGCCTCATGGTCTCCTCGCTCTCCCATGTTGCTTCTTCCTTGTTGTGGTGCCTCCATAGGATTTTCACTAGTGGAATTGTCTTGTTTCTGAGTTCTTTTACCTCTCGTGCCAAGATTTTAATCGGTTCTTCTTCATATATCCAGTCTGGTTGTACAACTATTTCTTCTACTGAGATGACATGTGAAGGATCTAATCTGTATCTTCTGATTATTGAGACATGGAACACATTATGTATCTTGTCCAGCTCAGGTGGTAAGGCTAATCTGTAGGCTACTGGTCCCACACGTTCAATAACTTCATATGGGCCAATAAACCTAGGGCTTAATTTTCCCTTTTTCCCAAATCTCGACACTTTCTTCTACGATGATACTTTGAGAAATACCTTCTCGCCAACTTCATACTCAATGTCCTTTCTTTTCAAGTCAGCATAAGATTTCTGTCGGTTTGAGGAAACTTTCAAATGGGCCTTTATCAGTTTCATCTTTTCCTCTATCTGTTTTACCAGGTCTGGCCCCATTAGCTTATCTTCACCCAATTCAGTCCAACATACAGGTGTTCTGCATTTTCTCCCATACAGTGCTTCATAGGGTGCCATTTGTATGCTAGCTTGATAGCTATTGTTGTATGCAAATTTTGCCAGTGGAAGGTACCTATCCCAACTTCCCTCAAACTCAATAACACAACTCCTCAGCATATCCTTGAGGACCTATCACATATGTTCAGTTATTATTATCATTATTAGTTCAATTTATTGTTTACAATAACTCAATGAGTTTCAAAATTTATCTGGATTATTCTTTCTGACTGTCCATCCATCTGAGGATGAAAAGCTGTACTAAAATGGAGTTGTGTGCCTAAGGATTCTTGTAATTTCTTCCAAAATCTAGATGTAAACCTCGAGTTTCTATCAGATATAATGGAAAGCGAAATTCCATGTAGTCTAACTATCTCACTGATGTACAATTCTGCTAACTTTTCCGGTGAGTAGTCAGTTCTGACTGGCAAAAAATGTGCTGATTTGGTCAACCTATCCACAATCAGCCATACAGCATCATGCTTCTTCTGAGTGAGAGGTAGACCACTGACAAAGTGCATAGTGACTTGGTCCCATTTCCATTCAGGTATGTTTATGGGCTGTAACAAACCTGATGGAACTTGATGTTCTGCTTTGACTTGCTGACATGTCAAGCATCTAGGTACATAGTCAGCTATGTCCTTCTTCATACCTGGCCACCAATATCGTAGTTTCAGGTCATGGTACATTTTTGTGCTTCCTGGGTGCATAGCATACACACTGTTATGTGCTTCTCTCAGAATACTAGTTTTCAACTCTTTATCATTTGGTATAGACACTCTTTCTTTATAGTACAGGCACCCATTTTCTTTCACTTCATATTCAGTTTCCTTTCCCTCAGTGATTTTGCCCATAACAGCCATTAATTTCTCATCTGTCTTCTGCCCATCCTGTATCTGTTGTAACATATTCGGCTTCACTTGCAACTCAGCCAAAATAACTCCATCATGAGTTAAGAACAGTTAGGCATTCAGAGATCTTAATGCTACAATAGATTTTCTGCTTAAGGCATCAGCGACTACATTTGCCTTCCCAGGGTGGTAGTCATTCACACAATCAAAATCTTTCAGGAATTCAATCCATCGCCTCTGTCTCAAATTAAGTTCCTTCTGGGTTGGCAGATACTTTGGACTCTTATGGTCTGTGTATATGTAGCATTTTTCTCCATACAAGTAATGCCTCCATATCTTCAATGAGAAGATAATTACTTCTAACTCCAAATCATGAGCAGGGTAATTCTTTTCATATGGGCTTAACTGCCTGGAAGCATATGCGACCACTTTCCCTTCTTGCATGAGTACACACCCTAACCCATTAAGTGAGGCATCACTGTAGACTACGAAGTCTTTTCCAGACATTGGCTGTGTTAACGTTGGTGCCTCTGTCAACATAGCCTTTAGCCTCTCAAAACTGGCTTGACACTTGTCATTCCAGTCAAATTTCATATTCTTGTGTAGTAATTTGGTCATTGGAGCAGCTATCAGGGAAAATCCCTTTACAAATCTTCTATAATATCCAGCTAACCCCAAGAAACTTCTAATCTCAATTGTATTTCTGGGAGGTTTCCATTCCATTACTGCTTTAATCTTCTTGGGATCCACTCTAATCCCTTCAGCTGATACAACATGTCTAAGGAATGCAATCTTATTCAACCAGAACTCACACTTGGAAAATTTAGCATACAGTTTCTTCTCATTTAGAGTTTGCAGAACAATTCTCAAATGCTCATCATATTCTGCTTTATCCTTGGAATACACCAGGATGTCATCAATGAAGACCACTACGAACTGATCTAAGTATGGATGGGAGATACGGTTCATAAGGTCCATGAATGCTGCTGGAGAGTTTGTTAACCCAAATGGCATCACCAGGAATTCATAATGCCCATACTGGGTTCTGAATGCAGTCTACGCACATCTGCATCCTTAACCCTTAGCTGATAATACCCTGATCTGAGATCAATCTTAGAAAACACACCGGCTCCCTTCAACTGATCAAACAGATCGTCAATTCTAGGCAACAGATACTTGTTCTTCATTGTTACTTTGTTTAACTGTCGGTAGTCAACACATAACCTCAGTGTCCCATCTTTCTTCCTTATAAATAGTACCGGAGCTCCCCACGGTGACACACTAAGGCGTATGAACCCCTTATCTAGTAATTCTTCCAGCTAGATTTTTAACTCTTTTAATTCAGCAGGTGCCATTCTATACGGAGCAATTGAAATTGGAGCTGTACCCGGCATAATCTCAATAGAAAATTCAACTTCCCTTTCTGGTGGCAAACTAGGTAATTCCTCAGGAAATACCTCAGAGAAATCCCTTACTGTGCGTATGACAGACAAGTTAAGTTTGCCCTGCCTAGTGTCAACCACATGTGCTAGATAGGCTTCACACCCTTTTCTCAACCATCTCGTTGTAACTGTAGCTAAGATGACATTGGACAAGAAATCTGTCCTTTCACCCATAACTGTTATTTCTTCGTTCTCAGTAGTTTTTAGAGAGATTCTCATCAATTTACAATCTACTATTGCCTGATGATGGGATAACCAGTCCATTCCCAAAATCACATCAAACTCATGGAAAGGCAATTTGATTAAGTCTGCTGAGAACTCTTTCCCTTGAATCTTCAATGGAAAACCTTTATATACCTTGTTTACTACCACATTGTGGCCTAGTGGATTTGTGACCAGGATGTCTTGGTCACTTTTCTCTACTGGTATTCCCTTTTCTACAGGTAGCTTGATACAAATATATAACTGAGTAGATCCAGGATCCACTAATGCATGCACAAAAGTATTATAGAGGAGGAACGTACCCTTGATGATATCTGGAGCATCCTGTTCCTCTTGTGCCCTTATAGCATAGGCTCTGGCTGGTTTTCTACCTTCTACTCTCTCCACAGACTCTTATACGCTTTTACGTAAATCTGGGTCGCCTTACCCGACTTTCTACCCCTTGGAGCTGGAGGGGCAGGCCTAACAGTTGATACCAGAGTAGATGTAGCAGTTCTGCATGGACAATCTCGGATTAGGTGGTCTGTAGACCCACACCGTAAACAAGCACTTATCATTCTCCAACATTCACCCTTATGCCATTTTTGGCAATGCGGGCAAGCAACAGATACTATTGGGGCTAGTCCCCTAAACCCTGTCCCTGGAGACCTAGCCACTGAAGGGGTGGACTGGCCTCTCCTCAGTGCAAACTGAGATTTGGGCCTTTGTGACTGACCCTGACTTGGTGCTCTACTGAAACTCTAAGTAGGCGAACCTCTGAATTTCTTATGAGGGGTAGAAGATGTACTGGTCTGACCCTGACCTCTTTTTTACTATCTGTCCCTTCTGTTCTGCTCATTTATTCTAACTTTTTCGACCTTCAGTGTGGCTTCCACTAACTTGGCAAACTCTGTAATCCCCAAGGCTGTAATCATTACTTTAATGTTATCATTACTTTAATGTTATCATTGAGTCCTTCCTTAAATCTTTTGCATCTCTCTGCCTCATTAGGGACTATTTCCCGCCCATAGCGGCTCAGTCTAACAAATTCTCTTTCATATTCAGCCACTGTCAGCTGTCTCTGGTGTAGGGTAATAAATTTCCTACTTTTCTCTTCCAGGTATACACCGCCCACATACTTCTTTCTAAACTCATTGAGAAAGAAATCCCAAGTTATTTGTTCTGGTGGGACATCACTAGTTACTGTATCCCACCATTGGTATGCATCATCTTGCAGTAGTGATACAGCAGCTTCCAAGTTCTGCTCTGGAGTACAATGAAGTTGTTTCAAGACTCTTCCAGTTCTGTCCAACTAGTTTTCAGCTATGACAGAATCATCTTCCCTTTTCCCCAGAAAATCCATTACTCCGAACATCCTAAGTCTCTCCATATGAGATTTTTGATGTGGAGGTGGTGGTGGTGGCATAACTCCAGCCATCTGTCTAAAGAACTCAGCCATTTGCTGAAATGTGGCTAGTGTATTTGGTACTGGTGGAGCAGGTTCCCTCTTGTCTCCTGGTTCAGTCATAGATGGAGCATGACTCTCCACCTCCTCATCGACCGCTCTCTGCGATGTGGAGTCCATATTCTGATCAAAATAACAAATCAAAGATCTGCATTAGAGTCATTATAACACTTACAATGTAATGCATGATATGAAATATATCTAGGTCCAGAAACGCTAAACCATGCTCTGACACTAGTAAATGTAACACCCCTCAATCATCTACAGTATAGCCGAGCAAGGCGTGCTACACGGCATGCCGGAGCACCTAGTCTGTGATTATCTCATTTCCTGAACTCAATTTGATTTTAAGTCCTTTATGTAAATTTCATATTATGCTGGTTCTATTTTCATACTTTAATAAAATCAGTTATTCAAAAATGGTAACAAAAATCTGGCAAGGTGCCATCTGTATTTCGGATAAAATGTCCTTCTAAACCTGTTAAAAACAGTTCAATATGATAATATCAACCATCCAACAAATTTTTTAGTCTCACAATTTCATAATTTCAAAATACAGTCCATCATATTTTACATTCATCAAAACACAATCCATAGGAGTTTAATATATATAAATTATTACAAACTTTAAAGTTTTAGAATATACAAAATTACATAACAAAATGTTAAAATACAACTGATAGTCATTACATGAGATCCTAAATCCTACCATGTATCCAGTGTAATGCAGATGACTCTGGACTCCTGTGCAGATCTGATGTCTCACCCGGTCGTAGGTCTGCCGGCTCCCCAGCTTTGTCTCCAATACCTACGCGTTACAAAAGCAACGCGCTAAGCAATTTTGCTTAGTGGTGCCAAATATAAAGAAATATACACTAAAATAAAATAAATGAATTGTTTATGAATTTATGACATCAATATTCTTTGCAGTTGCTATTTATACTTTTATTGTTAACATTTCAATTTTTGCTAATTTTCTCTAGAGTCTCAAAAATTATTTTATAAAATTTCCTCTGGGTTTAGGGCTCCTAGTTGCGAGAACCGCAACTTCCCATTGGGTTACCCATCGCTAGGGCCCCGGCTCATTTAACTTGATTGTATTTTATTTCTAAAATTTTTCCTTAATTTTTCTTACACTTATTTGAGTTATTTATGACTCCTCACTCTAGTCTAAATATTTTTCCAGATGTTCTAGTTGTTCAGACCGACACCAGTCACTGGAACAATAGAATGTGCGGAATTGCTACAGTGAGGGTGTTATAATTCTTCCCCTCTAATTTAAATTTTGTCCTCGAAATTTACTGGGTTTAGGTATCTGAGATAATTCTTTTACCTTTCTATTGCTCCCTCTGTCTACTTCTTTTATATTTATGGTACTATTTAGTCTTTTCGAATCTATCATTATACACTTAGGCATATCATAAAGGAAGTACTTTACCTCAAATTCACATTTGGGGCTTCTTGCTCCTCTCCGGCTTAGGTGACATTTGGAAGTGATGTTACTGTTGTATTTGGTCCTTCCACGACCTCTGTCTGGGTCCGTGGTAAATTTCTCTTAGGATAATCTTTCAAACAATGGTCTATGGCCCCACATTTATAACAGGCTCCAGTCAATCCTTTACATTCACCTTTATGCCACTTGTTACAATGGCCACATTTTCTTGCTAGTCTTAGCGCACTCACTACTAGTGTTTCTAGTTGATCTCTTCTGGGTATAGGCCTGGGTCTAGATCTCCTACTTTGATCAGATGTCTAACTTAACTGTTCTCTCGGCCTCTTATTACTAGACTATCCAAATTTCCTCTTTTGCTGATCACCACTCCTCTTCTGTTCCTCTTCATGAACACAGCTAATATATTTCTTTCTGAACTCTATCAGAAAGAATTCACAAGTTACGTCGGCTAGTGGCACTACCTTGGTTGTAACATCCTACCACCAATATGCAGCTTCTTGTAACAATGAAACTGCACACTCCAAACTCTGTTTTGGTGTGCAATGGAGCTGCTGCAGGACTCTTTCAGTCCTTTTTAACCAATACTCAGTCGCTGAAGAATCATCTTCCTTTCTACAATTGAAATCTACAGCTCCATACTTTCTAATTTTTCCTAAAGGTGATTTCCGCTGAGGCGGTGGTGGAATAACCCCAGTCATCTGTCGAAAGAATTCAATCATCTGCTCAAACAAGGCCTGTTGGGGTTGTACAGGCACCTCTTGCACTGGTGGAGCAGGATCTCCCTGAGTCCCAATATCACTCCCAGTCGGGATACGGCTTACTACTTCTTCTTCTATAGCCCTTTGCGATTCTGAGTCCATACCTTAACCTAAAATAACCAAGAAAATAGATCTGCATTAGTGTCACCTCGACTCATATGAATGCAATGCATGTCATGCACACAATCTTATTCTATCTATTTATGCCTAGGAACACCTAAACCGTACTCTGATACCAATAAATGTAACACCCCTCACCCGAAAACAATGTAGCCGAGCAAGGCATGCTACATTCGGTGCTGGAGCACCTTAACTTATCTTACTTTATTTCTTTAAAAATTTTGTTCTCGTTATATTTAACATCGATTATTTTTCGATGGAGAAACTAACGAAGTTTCCCTTATTTTATTATCGTTTGACGTGTTTTACTATTCACCTATTTGAAAATTCAATAATATTTTCACAATAAAAATATCATTTATGCTCATCATATTCATCTCAATTTCAATTCTTGTAATTCATGTCTCATTCATATATCTCAATTTCATATTTATTTCCATGCATTTCTATTCATGCACAATTTATATATATAAATTCTCAAGTTTCATTAATTTTCATGTTTTACAGACAAATTACATAACTTCATAATTTACATGATATACAAATTAATTACAACTCCATAATTTACATTTCAACATAATAACTAATTATAATGTACAAAATACATAATATGACCTATAAGGGCCCTATCTACATGCATTGCTAAGGAGGTAACAACCTTGAATACTTCAGACACTTCTGCAGATCAAAACTCTAAAATCTCTGTTTAGTATTCACTAGGCTTTAACTTCAGTACCTGTACGAGGAAACAAATCCATATCGCTAAGCATTGCTGCTTAGTGGTGCAATAATATAAAAAGAAATAATGTATACAAATAAAAATAATTGGAGCATATTTTCTACACTCAAGAATTTTACTGGATTCATATGAAATTTGCCATACAGTATATTTTTTGTCATTAATGCTGCTCTCTAGAATCTCTTCTGTCATAAGTTTACAATAATCACTTATATAATGTACAAATAAATATAAAATTTATACTTATACTTATATTCTTATGAAAGTCACATTTATATTGTTATTTAAGTTATAATTTTTCTACTAGTCCTTTTATCACTTCCTTAGTACTTTCTAAGTTGTTTACAATCATTTCGTAATATTTAAAATTTTTAGAACTAATTTAATTTACTTCAGATCATTCTAAGGAACAAATTTTTGGAGCTAATCTAATTTATTTCAAAACTTCTTCTCATTTATTTACTTTCTAGCATTTTTAATTGCTAATATTCATAACTTATTTTAATAAATTAGACTGTCTAAGTAACCTACGACAGGCTGACTAAACTGGATAATGGGTCATTGGCACTAGACACCGCGGTGCCTCGGGCCGTCATACTATGGGACGCAGAACGTCAACCACGTATGCAGTCAGTATGGCTAAAAAGCCGTGATATCACATAATTGGGCATTAAGCTATGAGTGCAGGCATAAAGCTATGAATGCAGGCATAAAGCCATGAATACGGGCATAAAGCCATGAATACAAGCATAAAGCCTTTCGCAGTACTGCTAAAACAATACCTTATTGGCATGCCAATCTATCCAATCTGACACACATGTCTAGGCAATACAAGGGCACATAATATCATTAAATATTAATATATTGTGTTTTATGACTTCATTATTTCATGACAAATTTCATAATTTATACATTCATCATAATATTCATACATTCCTTACATCATTCATATTGATCACAATTCACATTCATTTGATCTACCATTCAAATTCAAAACATCTTTCCTTTCTCTCTTGAAGGGAACCTAAATCCCAAATGACACTTTTATCACATTTATTCATTCAACAATCTATTCATGTAAGGTACATTTCATACTTCAAGTTGTATTGCTAGTATATTATGAACTCCATTGGTGTTGAGAGTATAAGTCTCAATTACAAAATTTTTGGTATTCATTAAGTCATTCAAATTCACCAATTACAATATATATTTATACATTACTCATAATGACTTCTTTAATTTCTTTTATTATTTCTTATGTCTTTAAGGTTACTATTCACACATTACTATTCACTCAAATTATTAACTTTTCATATATAATCGGTGTGTTAATTCCAATTGCACTAAGATCCCACATTTTTTGTTCTAAATTTGTTGGCATTGATTGCAATTCAAAGCCTTCTAAAAGTATTTCCAAATTTTTAGTTTTTATGTCTTATGTTTACTGTTTCATTGGTTTATGCTAAAGTAAGAATTTGGCTAATCTCTCTCCATGAAAATTGTTCCTTTATGTATCTAGTTTAACTTTCTTTTCTGAATCACTCAATTTGGAGTTTTGTAGCTCAAGTTATGGTCAAATAACCATAACTGGTTCATTTCCTAGTTCTGGTTCCTTAGCTAGGCAGATTTTGTAGTTACAATTTACAAATTTTATTGACCAAGTTGCAGTCACATTTAGGTCTAATGCTCTTCATATAATTTGTTTCCATATGTCTTATGGTCACTCAAAATTTTTAATCACAATTTTAAAGTTTTGTAGAATTTATTATACCAATTTAATTGGCCTAGACTCTTATACCCTATGTCTTTAGGGTCCAGATTCAGGTCAGTGAATGCGAGTGGATTTTTAGGGTTCTTACATTCATAATTTGAGGAAGGTTTCTAAAACAAAGTTAGATCCCTCTGTCATAGGATTCTGAAAAGGTATGGCTCATCCTAAATGGAGTTTTCTAGTGGAAGATATGCTATAAACACTAATATGGGGTCAGATGAAATTGGGTAAATTTCTGGGTTTGGATGTACTAAGTTCTTTTAAGCATTTGACCTAATTCCTTTGGGTTCTGGGTTTTGGTCAAAAACACAAATATTGTAGACCTATGTCTTATAAAACTTTTGCCATTGGTTTCATTGCATTTAAATTTATATAGACCAAGTTATGGCTATTTTTCCAAAACTGGTCGGG